>NW_004443978.1:12165852-12173093 GCF_000243295.1 Trichechus manatus latirostris
GTGTCCCCCAAAAATATCTGTCAGCTTGGCTGGGTCATGATTCTCAGTGTTGTATGATTGTGTAATCTGATGTGATTTCCTCATGTGTTGTAAACTCTATCACTGTGATGAGGTTATACTGATGAGGTTGACAAGATTAGATAGTGTCTTAATGCAATCTCTTTTGAGATATAAAAGAGAGAAGCGAGCAGAGACAAAGGGGAACATCATACCACCGAGAAAGCAGTGCCGGGAGCAGAGCGCTTCCTTTGGACCTGAGGTTCCTGTGCAGAGATGCTCCCAGACCAAAGGAAGACTGATGACATGGACTTTCCTCCAGAGCCAACTGAGAAAGTGTTCCCCTGGAGCTGATGCCCTGAATTCGGACTTGTAGCCTACTGGACTGTGAGAGAATAAACGTCTCTTTGTTAAAACCATCCACTCATGGAATTTCTGTTAGAGCAGCACTAGATGACTAAGATACTGGCCTGACAGAGATTGAAGAAACCCTGAAAGTATGGCCCTCAGACACACTTTTAGCTCAGTAACAAAGTTACTCCTGAGGTTCACCCTTTAGCCAAAGATTAGACAGGATGATAAAACAAAAAGAGACTAAAGGGGTACACCAGCCCAGAGGCTAGGACTAGAAGGCAGGAGGGGACAGGAAAGCTGGTAATAGGGAATCTAAGGTCAAGAAGGGAGAGTGTTGGCAGGTCGTGAGGTTGTTAACCAATGTCATAAAACAATAAGTGTACTGTTTAATGAGAAGCTAGACTGTTCTGTAAACCTTCATCTAAAGTACAACAAAAAAAATAACAATAATCCAAACTCACCAAAAAAAAAAAAAATTGCTATTCTCTTTATAGTTGCATTATTTCAGCCACAAACAGACCCTAGTCAAGAATATGTTTTTGTTAGTTGCTCTCTGGTTGATTCAGACTTATGGTGACCCCATGTGTAGTTCGTTTTTAATTAAATTCTAAATCGATGCCTTCTTGATAAGAGTATAGGTAATAGCTTCGAGCCCTTTCAGTAATTCAGGAAACACCTCAGCCCCATCATCTAAAAACATGTTACTTATAGTTGATTGTTTCTAATTTCCAGTAACCTTTACTGTATTTATCCTCAAACTATGGAGCTTGTTTTGTTCCTGAACTTTCCTGGGTTCTGGATTCCAGACAAAGATGTTGGTTCCTTATGTAATTCCTTCTTTCATTTCCCTTTCTTCTTTGAAGAAAAATCCCTAAACTTATTCATGCATTTACCCTCTTCTGAAAGACTATGACTCGGGGCATGTGACACTCTTTCTAGTCCCAGGGGGGTAACAAGGAGGAATGCCTCCTTGCCAGTGATTTATGTAGGACCATGTGGCATAATCCTGGCTAGTAAGATGTGAGAGAAGTCTGGGCATGGTCTCTTGGGAAGGTTTCCTACTAACAAAAGGAAATACCTCGGAGTAAATAGACCCATTTATTTTCATTGGACAATTTCTTATTTCCAAACAATGAGTGAAACTGTGAAGCAATTTGAGATTCATAGGGGGAACTAGCCTGAAAATGCTGGGGACTGCATAGCAGAAAGTGAGTGGAATCTGATCCTTGAAGATAGTATTGAACCATTGAATTAATCAAGCTTGGTGCCACCTTCCAGCAACAATTCTTACGAGTGATAACAATCCCTTCATTGTTTAAGCCATCTTTGAGTTGAGTTTTCTGTATCTTGCAGCTGGAAACCTCCACACTATCTACCTGACTAGATCACTGTGAATAAACCACTTAACTCCTCTGGACTCACATTTCTTCATCTTTAAGGATGACAAGTTGAAGGAAAGTCTTTCACACTCCCTCTTAACTTTAACGTTAGGAGTTTCTGATTTCTTCCTTTTTGTTTGATGTAGAACTGATTCCAACTTATGGTAACTGAATGTGTGCACAGCAGAACTCTCCATAGGGTTTTCAAGGCTGTGACCTCTCAGAAGCAGATCACCAGTATTGTCTTATGAGGCACCTCTCAGTGAGTTCAAACTTTTAATCTTTTACCTAGTAGTCAAGTGCTTAACCATTTGCCACACCAAGTCCATTCCAACTCATAGCAACCCTGCATACAACAGAACAAAACATTGCGTGGTCCTGCTCCATCCTCACAATCATCATGCTTGAGCCCATTATTGCAGCCACTGTGTCAATCCATCTTATTGAGGGACATCCTCCTTTTCACTGACCCACTACTTTACCAAGCATGATATCCTTCTCCAAGGACTGCCCCCTCCTGATGACATGACCAAAGTATATGAAACAAAGTCTCGCCATCCTTGCTTCTAATGAGCATTCTCGCTGTACTTCTTCCAAGACAGATTTTTTCACTCTTCTGGCAGTCCATGGCATATTCAATAATCTTTGCCAACACCATAATTCAAAGGCATCAATCCTTCTTCAGTCTTCCTTACTCATAGTCAGTTTTCACATGCATATGAGGCAATTGAAAATATTATGGCTTGGGTCAGGCGCACCTTACTCCTTAAAGTGACATCTTTGCTTTTTAACACTTTAAAGAGATCTTTTGCAGCAGATTTGCCCAATGCAATATGTTGTTTGATTTCTTGGCTGCTGTTTCCATGAACATTGTTTGTGGATCCAAGTAAAATCCTTGATTTCAATCTTTTGACACATTGGACACTAATGACTGAAGACCAGACAAGTTAAGGAATGACATCAAGGACATCATACATGAAGAAAGCAAAAGGCCATTAAAAAGACAGGAAAGAAAGAAAGGACCAAAATGGACGTCAGAAGAGACTCTGAGGGGCTTCTGGCAACATGACTCTATAGACAGAAGCACCACGCAGTCCTTCCACGTCAAAGACCTGAAAAAAACTAAGTCAAACAGAAATAAACATCAATCCTGAAACCCTAAGCATCAAATGAAGAGATCATGAACTCAGCCAAGCACCGAATGGAAAAAGAAACGGACAGAGAACACAGAGTGAGGAGAGATACATGCGGAAGTCCCCTATCAGCTAACACAGCACAGATCCGCCATCTTGGATACCTGTCAGAGATAGGACAACAGGGAGTATGGGAAAGCAGCTTCATGGAACTCCCAGCAGGAGATAGAAAAACCAGTAACCAGCAATACATACTTTCCCACCCCCCACCGTTCTTCGCCCCCACTTGGCAACCTCTGCTTCCTACGGACATAGTCTCTTGGCTGGGAGGCACAAGCTTCACCCTTGTGCAGTTTTTCCACCCGCCTGCACTGGCTGGCTCCCTGAGTGCCATTTGTTGGTTGCCGGTGTTGCTTTTTTCCACTTCTTTTGGTTTCTTCCATACCTCTCACAATCTCTCCCTCCTTTCAAATACCTGGCTCCGTGTGCCATCTTTACTTCTTCATGAAAGGCTGTGAAACACTGCTCAACTGTGGAACAGCTTCCCGGGCGATGCTGCCACACTGGTGGGATTCCCAGGGCTGTTTTTCATTCATCTTGATTTCTTCTGTTTTGATTTTTTTGTTTGTTTTCTTTTTCTTTTCTTGGCTTGGGAGCCCCTTCTAGCTGCACAGTACTGTTCAGCTTGGGAGCTGCTCCCTCAGTATGTGCAGCCATGCAGTGGGATCCCTGGGGGCATTTCTTTTTTCTTGTCTTTTTGTTTTGTTTGTTTTCTTTTCTCTCCTTCTCCCTATTTGTCTTTCTTCATTTCTCAGTTTCTCATCTCTCTTTACTTACCTTCTCCTCCTGTCTTCTGAATACCTGGCACTGTGTGATACCTCTATCATTCTAGCCAGGCTGTACTTCACAGCCTGGGAGCAACTTCCCCAGTCCTTGCAGGCACAATGGTGGGATCCCTGGGGGCATCACTTTTCTTTCTTTTTTTCTAATTATTAATTATTCATCTTTTTCTTTTACTCTTTTTCATTTCTTCTTTTTGCTTTTCTCCATTTCTCAGTCTCTCATCTCTCCACTCCAATGGCAAGCTCCCTTAGCACTCTTTTTTGTTTGTTTATTTCTATGTTTTTGGCTCCTGTTCCTCTCTCCTTTCTCTCTTTTTTCCCATACCCATCTTAGCTCCATATATCACAATCTCCCCCCTCCTTCTTGCCTACCTGAATCATCTGCTGAACATTACACTCTCTGAGCAGCACAGGCATGGCCCCAGAACCTGCCCTGAACTGATTCCTTGCCCGCCCTGTCAGTTCTAGTACGTGCCACAAACAACCCATCCCAGCAACTCCCGTTCATCTGGACATGCCCTGCTGTAATATACATGAGCCACTGACCCTACCTATTAGAGAAGGAGGTAAAAAGTATCATGTCCATAGATGAGCAAACAACAAAGAACGCACAGCTTATCTGCTAAGACATAACCAAATAAAACAAAAAAGCAGGATGAAACAAACAAATCTACAATCAATAAATGAGTAAAATAACTACTGGATGTCCCGAGGACAGAAGACAATATCAAAACATATAAAAAAACAAGACAGGATGGTTCCAGTAGGAGCCCAAAATAAAACACCAGATGCATTTCCAGTAGAAGAAAAGGCACAAGAATTACCTGATAAAGAATTCAAGTCTTTAATATTCAGAGCTATCCAAGAGTTGAAACAAAAAGCAGACAAAAATGAGGAAAAAATAGACAAATTCATGGAAAAGGCAGACAAAAAAATGGAAGAATTTAGGGAAATAATACAAGAAAAAATTCTGAAATAAATTCACAACTAGAAATCATACAAAAACAACAATTAGAAATCCAGAAGATAAACAATAAGATTTCAGAAATGGACAGTGTCATAGAAGGGCTGAGGAGCAGGTTTGAAACGATGGAAGACAGGATCAGTGATATTGAAGACAAACACTTGTATACAACACTGAGGATAAATCAGAAAAAAAGAAAAATGAAGAAACCATGAGAATTATGTGGGATACAATCAAAAGCAAAAATTTACGAGTGATCAGAGTTCCAGAACCGGGGGAGAAAACAGAAAACACAGAGAGGATCGTTGAAGAACTCCTGCAGAAAATTTCCCCAATATCAAGAAAGATGAAAATCTGACCATCCAAGAAGCTCAACAAACCCCATATAGGATAGACTCCAAAAGAAAATCACCAAGACAGACCATAATCACACTCGCTAAAACCAAAGACAAACAAAGAATCCTGAAAGCAGCTTGAGAAAAACAAAAAGTCACATACAGATGGGAAACAATAAGCCAAACCTCTGATTACTCTGTAGAAACCATGCAGGTAAGAGGCAATGGGATGACATATATAAAACCTTGAAAGAAGAAAATAGTCAACCAAGAATAATATATACTGCAAAACTCTCATTCAAATATGACGGTGAAATTAAGATATTTCCAGATAAACAGAAATTAAAGGACTACATAAAAACCAAACCAAACTTACAAGTATTATTAAAGGGAGTTCATCGATCTGAGAACAAACAACATCAGACCACAGGTTGAATCTAGGATGCATGATCGTACCAGCCAGATACCAACCTAGGAAATGAGCTCCAAGGACTTCCAAAACCAAAAGAATTACAACAGGGAACCAGAGAGGTTAATCTGTAAATGACAACAACATAAGAACAATAAAACAGGGACTAAACAGTGTAGGTATAGAACCTTCTAATGGAGATAAAGGCAAGGTGATACCAAGTAATAATAGACTGGTTCAAACCTAGGAAGATAAGGGAAATTTCAAGGTAACCACAAAGAAAGTTAACAAAACTACTCATAAAAATAAAGAAGAAAAACACAAAGCCTCAGTAAAAACAAAATCTACAAAAACAAAAGAAATGAAAAAAATCCACAAACAAGGAATTCAGCACAGGAGTGTAAAAGAAACAAAGAAAACATCAGCACCACAAAAAAAGGACTACATGAAGGACTTCCAGCAACATGGAGCTCTAGGCAGAAGCACCACGCTGTCCCTCCAGAGCAAAGATCCAAAAAACTAAGCCAAACAGAGAAAACAGCAATCCTGAAACCCTAAAACATCAAATGAAGAGATAAAGAACTCAACCAAGCACCAAATGGAGTGAAAAACTGACAGAGAATGGAGAGCCAGGAGAGATTCATGCTAACGCAGCGCGGATCCACCATCCTGGACTCCTATCAGAGACCAGCAAATAGGGGGTACGAGAAAGTAGCTTCACAGAGTTTCCAGCAGGACAGAGAACAACCAGTAACTGGTGATATACGCTTTCCCACCCCCTACCCTTCTTCACATCCACTAAGCCTCCTCTGCTTCCCGTGGCCACAGTCTCTTGGCCGGGAAGCACCAGCTGCTTGGATTCCACCTGCCCACACTGGCCAACTCCCTGAGTGCCATTTGTTGGCTGCTGGTGTTGCTTTTTTCCACTTCTTTTGATTTATTCCTTACCTCTCACCACCTTCCCCTCCTCTCGCTCAAATACCTGGCTCCATGTGCCATCTTTGCTCCTTCCTAAGGGGCTGCAGAGCTCCGTTCGAGTGTGGAACTGCTTCCTGGTCTGTGTTGCCAAGCTGGTGGGATCCCGGGGCTTTTTTTGTTTGTTTGTTTTGAATTGTTTGTTTATTTTCTTTTTCTTTTCTCTAGTTTGGAGCCCATTCTGGCTAGGCAGTGCCACGCAGCTTGGGACCTACCCCCTGAGCTTGTGCAGACATGCAGAGGGATCCCTGAGGGCATTTCTTTTTTTTTTTTTTTTTTTTTTTTGTTTTTCCTGTTTTTTTGGAGGCTTTTCTTATTCTTTTTTTTTTTAATTGGTTTTGTTTTCTTTTCCCTCTTTTTCCGTTTTTGTCTTTCTTCATTAGTCAGTTTCTCATCTCTTTATACCTTCCTTCTCTTCCTGTCCCCTGAATACCTAGTGCTGAATAACTCTACGCCTTCTAGCCAGGCTGTACTTCAACACCTGGGAACAACTTCCCCAGATCTCATAGCCGCACTGGTGGGATGCCTGGGAGCTTTGCTCTTCTTTTTTCTTTCTAATTTTTATTTAGTCATTCTTTTCTTTTTTTTTCTTCTTCTTCCCCTTTTTGTTTTTCTCCATTTCATAGTCTCTCATCTCTCCACTCCAAAGACAATCTCCCCTAGCACTCTTTTTTGTTTGTTTGTATGTTTTTGGTCCCTGTTCCTCTCTCCTCTCTCCCATACCCATCTTAGCTCCACACATCACAATCTCCCCCCTCCATCCTGCCTACCTGCCCCTTGCGAATAACATCACACCACCAAGCAACACAGGCACGGCCTACCAAAACCTGCCCTGGACTGATTACTGACCTGC
>NW_004443978.1:12173492-12175183 GCF_000243295.1 Trichechus manatus latirostris
CAAATTGACAACAGCAACTCAAAAGGTTTGATGGGAAGCCTAGGGGACAGTGAGCTGAAGATAATGGTGATGGAATAATTTGGAAAAGGATAGTGAGAATAGCAGCACAACTGGAAGAATGTAATCGATGTCACTGAATTGTACATACAGAAACTTTCAAAATGATGTAACTGGCTGTGTATATTTTCACCAAAAAAAAAGGTCCTCAAGGTCCAGAAGGGAGAGTGTTGACACGTCTTGGGGTTATTAACCAATGTTATAAAACAATATGTGTACTGACTGTTTAATGAGAAACTATTTGTTCTATAAACCTTCATCTAAAGTACAATAAAAAAATTTTTTAAAAAAGCACTACAAAATGACAGCAATAAACTCACACCTACCAATAATTACACTGAATGTAAATGGCCTAAATGCACTCTTAAAGAAATAGAGAGTGACAGAATGGACAAAAAACAGGATCCATCAATATGCTGTCTACAAGAAACACACTTAGAAACGAAGATGTAAATTTATTAAAAATCAAAGGATGGAAAAAATATATCAAGCAAACAGCTACCAAAAAAAAAAAAAACAGGAGTGGCAATACTAATCTGAGATAAAATAGATTTTAAAACAAAATCTACCATAAAAGACAAAGAAGGACACTATATAATGATTAAGGGGAAGATCCATCATGAAGACATAATCATAATAAACATCTACACACCCAATGACAAGGCTCCAAAATACATAAAACAAACTCTAACAGCACTGAAAAGAGAAATTGACAGTTCCACAATAATAGTAGGACACTTCAACACACCACTCTCAGTAAAGGACAGAACATCTAGAAAGAAACTCAACAAAGATACAGAAGACCTAAAGGGCACAATCAGCCAACTTTGCCTCGTAGGCATATATAGAACATTCCAGCCAACAGCTACAAAGTACACATTCTTGCCAATGCACATGGAATATTCTCCAGAATACACCACATCTTAGGCCACAGAGCAACCCTCAACAAAATCCAAAACGTTGAGACAATACAAAGTTATCTTCTGTGACCACAATGCCATGAAGGTAGAAATTAACAAGAGGAAGAGTAAGGAAAAAAAATAATTTACATGGAAACTGAATAACACCCTGCTTACAGATCACTGGGTAACAGAAGAAATCAGAGATGGAATGAAAAAAAAACTCCTAGAATCAAACAAGAAAGAAAATACATCATACTAAAACCTTTGGGACACAGCAAAGGCCGTCCTCAGAGGACAATTTATAATAAGAGATGCACACATCAAAAAAGAAGAAAGGGACAAAAACAAAACATTAACTACACAACTCGAACAAATAGAAAGAGAAAAGCAAAAAAAAAAAAAGCCTGCAGTCACCAGAAGAAAGGAAACAATAAAGATCAGAGCACAAATAAATGAAATAGAGAATAGAAAAACAATAGAATCAACAAAACCAAAAGTTAGTTCTTTGAAAGGATCAACAAAATTGACAAATCATTGGTCAGACTGACAAAAGAAAAATAGGAGAGGACAGATATAACCCAAATAAAAGATGAAATGGGGGACATTAGAACAGATCCAACTGAAATAAAAAGGATCATAACAGAGTATTATGAAAAACTATACTCCAACAAATTTGAAAACCTAGAGGAAATGGATAAATTTCTAGAAACACACTACCTACCCAAACTAACA
>NW_004443978.1:12176178-12211189 GCF_000243295.1 Trichechus manatus latirostris
AGGAATAAATCTAACCAGGGATGTAAAAGACCTATACAAAGAAAACTACAAAACACTACTGCAAGAAACCAAAAGATCTACATAAATGGAAAAACATACCATGTTCAAGGATAGGTAGACTCAACATTGTGAAAATGACAATTCTACCCAAAGCAATTTACAAATACAATGCGCTCCCCATCCAAATATTAACAACATTCTTTAAAGAGATGGAAAAACTAATCATTAACTTTACATGGGAAGGGAAGAAGCCTCGGATAAGTAAAGCACTATTGAAGAAGAATAAAGTAGGAGGACTCGCACTACCTGACCTCAGAACCTACTAGACAACTATGGTAGTCAAAACAGCCTGGTACTGGTACAACCGCAGATACATTGACCAATGGAACAGAATCGAGAACCCAGTTGTAAATCCATCCATCTAGGGTCACCTGATCTTCGACAAGGGTCTGAAGTCCATCAAATGGGGAAAACACAGTCTTTTTAAGAAATGGTGCTGGCAAAACTGGATGTCCATCTGTAAAAGAAACGAAACAGGACCCATACCACACAACATACACAAAAACGAATTCAAAATGGATCAAAGACCTAAATATAAAACGAAAACCTATAAAGTTCATAGAAAAAAAAAATAGAATCAATGCTAGAGGCCCTAATACACAGCATTAACAGGATACAAACCACAACTAACAACAGACAAACTCCAGAAGACAAGCCGGATACCTGGGATCTTCTAAAAATTAAACACTTATGCTCATCAAAAGACTTCGCCAAAAGAGTAAAAAGAGAACCTATAGACTGGGAAAAAATTTATGGACATTACAAATCAGACAAAGGTCTAATCTCTAAAATCTATAGGAAAATCCAACACCTCTACAACAAAAAGATAAATAATCCAATTTAAAAAATTGGCAGAGGAAATGAACAAACACTTCACCAAAGACATTCAAGCAGCCAACTGACACATGAGGAAATGCTCGCGATCACTAACCGTTAGAGAAATGCAAATTAAAACCACAATGAGATACCGTCTCACCCAGCATTACTGCCACGAATCAAAAAAACTGGAAATAACAAATGTTGGAGAGGCTGCGGGGAGATCAGAACTCTTATGCACTGCTGGTGGCAATGCAAAATGATACAACCATTTTGGAAAACGATATGGCACTTCCTTACCAAGCTAGGAATAGAAATACCATAGGATTCAGCAATCTCACTCCTAGGAATATAGCCTAGAGAAATAAGAGCCATCACACAAATAGGCATATGCACACCTATGTTCATTGTAGCATTGTTCAGAATAGCAAAAGATGGAAACAACCTAGATGCCCGTCAACAGATGAATGGATGAACAAACTATGGTACATACACACGATAAAGTATTATGCAATGATAAAGAACAATGATGAATCTGTGAAGCATCTCATAACATAGATGAAACTGGAGGACATTATGATGAGTGAAATAAGTCAATTACAAAAGGACAAATATTGTATGAGACCACTACTGTAAAAACTCATGAAAAGGTTTACACACAAAAAGAAACAATCTTTGATGGTTACGAGGGAGGGATGGGGTAGGGATGGAAAAACACTAAATAGACAATAGATAAGTGGTAACTTTGGTGAAGGGTAAGACAGTACACAATACTGGGGAAGCCAGCACAACTTGTACAAGGCAAGGTCATGGAAGCTCCATAGACACATCCAAAATCCCCGAGGGACCGAATTGCTGGGTGGAGGGCTGTGGGGACTATGGCCTCGGGGAACATCTAGCTCAATTGGTCCAAAACAGTTTATGAAGAAAATGTTCTACATTCTACCTTGGTGAGTAGCGTCTGGGATCTTAAAAGCCTGTAAGCAGCCATTTAAGATACTCCACTGGTCTCACCCCTTTGGGAGCAAGGCAAAATGAAGAAAACAAGATACAAGGGAAAGATTAGTCCAGAGGACTAATGGACCACAACTATTACGGCCCCCACCAGACTGAGTCCTGTACAACTAGATGGTGCCCGGCTACCATCAGTGACTGGTCTGACAGGGATCACGACAGAGGTCCCAGACAGAGCTGGAGAAAAATGTAGAAAAAAATTCTAACTCACAAAAAAGAGCAGACTTACTGGCCTGACAGAGACTGGAGAAATCCCGAGAGTATGGCTCCGGATACCCTTTTAGGAACCTCAAGTTCGAGAGGGGACAGTTTTGACATGTCGTGGGGTTGTTAACCATTGTCATAAAACAATATGTGTACTGTTTAATGGGAAACTATTTGTTCTGTAAACCTTCATCTAAAGCACGATAAAAAAAAATTAAAAAAAAGAAGCGACTGTGAAATTTGCTCTTGAACATAGAGTAGTTAAAGCAAAAGGAAGAAATTATGAAGTAAAAGAGCTGAACAGAAGATTTCAAATGGTGGCTCTAGAAGACAAAGTAAAGTATTATAATGATATGTGCAAAGACGTGGAGTTAGGAAACCAAAAGGGAAGAACACCCTCAGCATTTCTCAAGCTGAAACAACTGAAGAAAAAAATCAAGTCTTAAGTTGGAATACTGAAGGGTTCTTTGGACAAAATATTGAACCATGCAGGAAGGATCAAAAGAAGATGGAAGAAATACACAGTCACTGTACCAAAAAGAATTAGTCAACGTTCAAACACTTCAGGAGGTATCGTATGATCAAGAACCAATGATACTGAAGGAATTCCAAGCTGCAATAAAGCATGCGAGAAAAACAAGCCTCCAGGAATTGACAGAATACCAGATGAGATGTTTCAACAGATGGATGCAAACTCAAAGCACTCACTCGTCTATGACAAGAAATTGGGAAGCTACCTGGCCAGATGACTGAAAGAGATCCATATACATGCCCATTCCAAAGAAAGATGATCCAACAGAATGGGGAAATTTTTGCACAACATCATTCACATCACAAACAAATAAGATTTTGCTGAAGATAATTAAAAAACAGTTGTAGCAGTACATCAACAGGGAACTTCCAGAAATTCAAGCCAGATTCAGAAGAGGATAAGGGATATCATTGCTGATATCAGATGAATCTTGGCTAAAAGTAGATAACACCAGAAAGATGTTTACCTATGTCTTATTGACTATGCAAAGTCATTGGACTGTGTGGATCATGACAAATTATGGATAACAATGTGAAAAATGGGAATTCGAGAACACTTAATTGCTCTCATGAGGAACATAGACCAAGAGGCAGTCATTCAAACAGAACAAGGGGATACTGTGTGACTTAAAATCAGGAAAGGTGTGTGTCAGGGTTGTATCTTTTCACCATATTTAGTCTGTATGCTGAGTAAATAATCTGAGAAGCTGGACTATATGAAGAAGAACAGGGCATCAGGATTGAAGGAAGACTCAATAACAACCTGCAATATGCAGATGACACAACCTTGCCTGCCTAAAGTGAAGAAGACTTGAAGCACTTACTGATGAAAAGCAGACTAAAGCCTTCAGTATGGATTGCACCTTAACATAAAGAGAACAAAAATACTCACAACTGGACCAATAAGCCACCTCATGCTAAATGGAGACAATTGTGAAGTTGTCAAGGATTTCAATTTACAATCAATGCCCATGAAGGCAGCAGTCAAGAAGTCAAACAACATATTGAATTTGGCAAATCTACTGCAAAAGACCTCTTTAAAGTGTTAAAAAAACAAAAAAAAAAACAAAAAAAAAAAACCAAAGATATCACTTTTAAGGACTAAAGTGCACCTGACCCAAGCCATGGTATTTTCTATCACCTCATATGCGTAGGAAAGCTGATTAATGATTAAGGATGTCTGCTGAAGAATCGATGCCTTTGAATTACGGTGTTGGTGAAGAATATTGAATATACCATAGACTTTCAGAAAATGAACAAATCTGTCTTGGAAGAAGTACAGCCAGAATGCTCCTAGAAGTGAGGATGGTGAGACTTTGTCTCATGTACATTACACATGTTATCAGGAGGGACTTGTCCCTGGAGAAGGACATCATGCTCGGTAAAGTAGAGGGTCAGAAAAAATGTGGAAGACCCTCATCAACATGGATTGACACAGCGGCTGCAACACTGGGCTCAAAAATAGCAACAATTTTGAGGATGTCACAGGACCGAGCAGTGTTTCATTTGTTCTCATAGGGTTGCTATGAGTTGGAATCGACTCGACAGTACCTAGGAACAATAAAGAACCTCGTTAATTCCTCAGTTTTCTCATGAACAAAAACATAGTTGAATGAGTCTAAAAAACCTTTCAGCCCAAACATCCCACAGATTTTTAAAAACTGTTAGAATTACTCCTCTTTAATAACCTCTATTCAATGCTTTTACAGACAATATATTTACTTAGATTTACAAACATTTAAACAAACAAAAAGTTTCAATTTTTTTACTTAATGACCTCCTTCTGTTCAGCCAGGCACATGGCTTCAGGGGATGACAAGGTCACCTCAGCCTTTAGCACCTCACCCAGTTTGTTCCAGCCACAGAAGTGTACCAGGAAGTAGAAACCAGCATGGAACATTCCAATTAAGCTACAGAAGAGGAAATGAGGGCTAGAAGAGAGAAAATTTAAGGTAGTAAGTATGCCCAGTACTGAGGGAACAAAAGAATAAATTGAATAGGGAGTATTTCAGGAACATACATTAATTCTATTCCATTTCCCTTTTCACAAACAGGGAAGCAAGACCTACCCCCAACACACACACATACCCCTAACCGGCAGCTCTGATGCAATAAGAATTCCCTGTTCTTCAGGGCCCAGCCACTTTACTGATCCTGGGAAAAAACACATCGAAGGAGAAGCCTGTTGGCTGAATTATCACACCAACACACAGAGAAAACCAGCGCTGTCAAGATCTATATTTTCCCACCCAGCTACAAAGAGAATAGTTGGTTCTCATATAAGCAAAAAATCCTACTGACTTCTCTGAATTAGGAAGCTAAATGCTTGAGAATTAAAAACAGCTCCAAAAATTATAGCTCCAACACCAGATAATATTTTGATATTTAAATAACATTTTTTCTCCTGAACTTCAGTTCATTTTTGGTTAGAAAATTATACACCATGCAAGTCTCACACTCCTATTGACTCTGTTTCAGTTTATTCAGAACATTTGGGTTTCTAAGTATCAAACAGTTGTAGTATTGAAAGAAAAATAAAAAATAAGTCAATGGGAAATAACATAGTACAATTAGACTAATAGCTATTTCAACCAGTCTAGTATATAATGTCTGTAATTATACCAAAGTTCTATGAACCATTAAAAAGGGGTAAATCATGAGTCTCTTGAGAAGGATATACTCAAAATCTCAGTATTGACAAGTCTGCCCTGTATGGAATATTTTCAGCTTCTCTGCTTCATGCTGAAGAGTTTCATGCAAGGCAAATACTAACAATAGATTTATGTTATAGATGTACTTGAAGTAACATGGAGAAGAGTAATTTGCAAGTCAACTATTGGTAATGATTTTTGATATTCAATTTACACAAGAAAATGATGGGAGGGCACATTAATTTAATAGGTTCTTGTGAACCCCTGAAGCCAAGACCACAGAAAACACCATATCACTACAACTCAGGTTGATGCTAGCTTTATTTATTTCACTAAAGCCATCAAAATGTGGATTTCATTAATAGACGCCTGATGTGGGCAGCTGAAGTACAGGAGATTATATTATTGGTCAGTCTGGACTCACTTTTAATCACAATATGTGAGAAAATTTCTTGGAACGTGCCATAGGTTGGGGTCCCCAGAAGCCAGTCTTGAGATGAAGATTTGCATGCAAATAATTTATTTGGAAGGTGATCACAGGAAGTGTCTGTAGGGGAGCAGAGCAGTGAGACAGGAAAGGAAGGAAGGGATGTTAGTTCAGATCCTTTAAGAAGAAGATGATGGGATAGGATTAGAGATGTAAGCATTTCTTGGATAAACCATCTGTAAGGTAAAAATGAGGAGGAAGCTGGAGGAGGCTGGGAAAGCTGTTCAGACTGAGATGCAAGTCTAATCTCTATGGAAAAGAGGGAGAAGGAAGGAAGGTTGGATGGTGTTAACAGACCCCTAAAATGAGAGGCTTTCAGTCTGAGCTTGCTGTAATGGGTTAAACTGGTCTGTCTCTGAGGGAGCAAAATGTGGCTGTTCTCAAAAAGAATATTTTCATGCAAACTGCCCTTGTTCTTGTAAGATAGGCAGAACCATTTTCACAAAATACTTGCGCAGATTGGTTCCAGAATGTCTGTAGATTTACTCTTATGTGACTTGTGGTTAGTGTTTCCTTAAATTTTTATATATAAATTGTTTTCCTCAACTACTGTACTTTGAAGCATTTAGTACTTTTGCTTCGTGCTCCCCAACTGCAGTTGCTCTGTTCCTCAATAAAACTAATTTCTTTTCTACTCTTTATCAAGTAAGAATTTTGGTCTTTGACATTTCTGGTTTCAGAAGTGGAATTTTGAAGGTGCATTATCTTTGCAACCCCCGAGGCATCAAGGACTAGGCTTTGGTACTAGAGGAGTTGTTTGTGCTCTCCGGCCCCATGGAGCTCTCAGGAACTGCCTAATGTAAATAACCTGTCAAACTGAGCTCTGCTTTCTTGCACTGAAGTTTTCAAGTTTCATTGTAGGATTCGTTTTCTTTGCTCCTAGGATTTATTTCTTTGCACTTGCAAGTTTGTTTCAGTATCTGTCAGAAACACGGAAAATCCCACTTCAAAGGGCACAACTTTGGAGTCACCTTTGGGGACTCCTGCCCACTACATGAACAAGTATTTTGGCCCCACAACATTTTCATTTCTGTCTATCTGGCATTATCTCACCAAAGAATTTGGAAAATCGGTGTCCACTATGGATTCTTTTGATCTCTCTCAAGTGATTTTTCTGCACAGTGGATTGGAAAATCCAGGCTCCTGTATTAAGCAATCACAATGGGATGCCTATTTTAATTGGTATCTAAAGGCATCCAAAAGACACCTGGATAGCAAAATTGCTTCTCCGCAAGACACAGTTTCTAAATTAGCTAAAGAAAATAAGGAGCTGCAGTGTCAAAATTCAGTCTCTGCTACTTCTGCTCGAGTGCTGGCTCCTACTTCTTTATATCCTTCTCCAACTTCCTGTTCTCCTGATAACACTCTGTCAGAACTCCTGTTCTTTCCAAAATGCCCCCTTGAGAAATCTTTGCCTAAAATACCTTTTAAAATCTGCCCTCCAGATTCCAAGGAATCTCTTTGTATTGTCTTTGTCCTGTGAACTAGAACAGAACTTTGCAACATAGTTAGGGACCTCCCCAAGTTGCACCTTGTAAATTTGCTGAGGAATTTACAATTTTAATTGAAGCTTATCAGCCAGAACTTCACAATTTGTATCAGCTAATTCATATGACAGTTGGACCTGGTTGCCCAATTGTGGCTAGAAAAAGCTGAATGGAAAAATTCCAAAGAAAGTTTAGATTTAGACATGGAAAAAACAGCCACTAAATTATTGGAAGACTCTCCAGCAATGGGCAAAAGATTGCTAGAAGCCCTTCTGAGAGCCTTTCCCCATTAATTAATTGGACAAAAATTCACTCTTGGAAACAAGATAAAGATGAAAATATATACAATTATCAGACCCAGTTGCTTCAAAGGCTTTCTGAACACTCGGATTTCTCTGAATACTCTGGGCATTTCTGGGGCCTTTAATGTTGTTTTCATATCTGACGTTAAGCCTGAAATTTTAGCCTTAATAAAAAGACAATGATTAGACTGGGAAACAGTTCCTATTGTTGCAGTAACTAATTCAGCTTACAAGCTTTCCCAGACTCTTGAGACTGGGAAGGCCTCCAAAGCAAATAAACTAATGGCCCTCCAACTGCAACAATTGCTACCTCTCAGTCAAAGTAAAAATGTCAGTCCTTCTAGGAACGAAGGCTGGTATTTATCACTATTGTAAAAAACCTGGCCATTGGAAGAATGAGTGTTATAAACTGAAAAATAAATGGAAGCCTCTCCCGCAAGATGCCCTTCCACTTCCTGATTTAGAATGAAGGGGTTCTGGGGAAAATTAAGAGACTTTTCCTATGGTGGCACTCAATTCACAGGCAGAAACTGCTGTATACATTATTGGAGAACCTTGTAAATTCCTAACTGATACTGGAGCAACCCTGTCTGACATCAACCCCACTTGCTTACAAAAGCCCCTGCCCTAGAGTACAAAACTTCAAAAGTAGTGGGGTTACCAACAAAGAGCAAACATTAGTTTATTCTCAACTCGTCCCAATATCTGTTCACCCTATTGAGGATTTACATCCCTTTTTGCTCAACTCCAATATCTCTGCTAACCTATTAGGGAGAAATCTTTTGTCTAAATGGAATTTTCATTTACAATTTAATGAGAAATAGGAAATATTATTGAACCTGCCTGAAATTCCAAAATCATCAGATGCAGGTTTAAATTAGATTATATTCAGAAGGAAGAGGACATTTGTTGTATGCCAGTATTTGTTATGTCCCTTCAGAATTCTACTCAACCTAACAATCTCCCTTCTGATGTTTTCTCCCTAATTCCTAAAACCTTATGGACCACTACATCTACAGATGTTGGCCAAGTTTTGTCAGCTGAACCAATTAAAGTTCAAGTAGATTTATCCAAATTGTTACCAAAGATATCCCAATATCCACTTAAATGGGAGGCAAAGGAAGGACTTTCTCCCATCATTCAAGATTTCCTTTCTAAAAGGTTAATTGTTCCTTGTACTAACCCTTGTAATACTTTTGTTCTTTCAGCAAATAAAAATATAATAATAATAATAGGGGTTGGAGATTTGTTCAAGACTTATGTGCCATCAACTTCATTGTGATATCCAGATACCCAGATTTCCAGTAGTTCCTAGTCCTCATTTATTACTTTACAATGTCCCTTCAGATGCAACTCATTTTACAGTTGTAGGTCTTTGCTGTGCAGTTTCTAGTCTTCCTGTACACTCTAAAAACCAATATTTGTTTGCCTTTATTTGGATAAATCAACAATTTACCTGGACTGAAATGCCCCACGATTTTGCCAAATGTCTTATTTTTCTCAAATTTTGCATGCAAACTTTCAGCCTTTACAATTTTCAAATAATTCCACTTTACTGCAATATGTTGATGATTTATTAATCTGCTCAGCCCCGCCAGCAAGCCAGCCTTAAAAATCGTATAGCTCTGTTAAAACATCTGGCTGCCAGAGGACAGAAGATTTCTTTAAAAAAAATTACAACTAGCTCAGCCTTTGTTAAATATTTGGGCCATCTAATTTCTGCAGAAGGCATTTTTATCAATTCTAAATGAAAAGAAACTATTTTTGCTTTCCCTATACCTGAAACCAAGAAACAACTGTGAGGGTTTCTGGGACTCTGTGGTTATTGTTAAGCCTGGAGTCCTAATTTTTTGTTGTTGGCTCAACCCTTATAGAAATATTTGAAAGCTTCTGGTCCAGATTCAGTCCACCTTGCATCAGAAGATCAAGAAGCCATAGTTAAATTGAAGGAGGCTTTGTTGAATACACCCGCTTTGGGCTTTTCTAATTACAACCTAGACTTTTCTCCATTTGTGCATGATTTTCTGGAAATGCTTTGAGTATCGTCACACAAAACCACAGGGGACAGGAGAGACTTGTGGGTTATTACAGTCTGCAACTCAACCCTGTAGCCAGAGGATATCCTCTCTGCCTTAGGGTTTAGCCTTGTGTGCCCCAGGCTGTATTTGCTTTGCTTAATTCTGCTTTGACACAACATCTTTTTACCAACAGGCTAACCTCCTATGAGGTTCTCCTCATGGCTGCATCCAACAGCAGGCTGCGTTCTGTAGCTTGTTTAAATCCAGCCACTTTTCTCCCCATAGCACATGAAAGCAGTTATCCTGCCCATAATTGTTTAAAATTGACTGAACAACTTCTGACTCCAAGAAAATACTTAAAGGAGATGCTTTTGACTAACTCTGATTTAGTTGTGTTTGTAGATGGTTCCTATCTGAAACTGATTCTACTAGCCCTTGCTGTCAAGGTGGGTATGCTGTTACAACTTCTACTGAACTTCTTGAAAGTCAGGCTCTCCTCGAAGCCACTTCAGCCCAACAGGCTGAAATAATTTCTCTCACTAGAGCCTGTAAGATTGCTTCTGGAAAGTTTGTGAATATTTTTATGGATTTTCAGTATTGTTTTGGAGTTATTCATGGTTTTGGTACATTAAGGAAACAGAGGATTCTTAACCTCCTCTGGAAGTGCTATAAAAAATGAAGCTTTAGTAGCAGACCTCTTAGATGTTTTATTGATCCCCTATGAAATTGCTGTAATAAAGATACGAGGACACCAGTCAAAAACAGTACCCCAGACTGAGGAGATTGGATGGAATAATCTTGCAGCAGCCAAATAGGCTGTCTCTCAGGTTATTTCTGCACTTATGATAAGCAAAGAAAAAGATTCTCCAGGTTTACCTATTGATTACTCCCATCTTCATAGCCTCACCTTAGAAAAACTATTGAAACATCAACAGCTGGCCCAAACAGATGAAACTGAGATTTCCAGAAAGGCAGGCTGCTGTCAGGATCCTGCCGCCAAATTATGGACTAGGCCTATATAAGGAAACTGTTTTACCTGACTGTTTACATGTTCCCACATTACAGATCTTACATGAAGCATCCCTTATGAGACAAGATAAAATGATTGAGGTCCTAAAAAAATATTGATGGGGAAATTTTTTTTTGAGGCTGCTGATCATGTTGCCACCCATTGTTCTGTTTGCCCTCACTATAAACCCATAAAACATTGTAAGGTCCCACCAGAACAATACCTTTTACTCTTCAGGCCCATGCTTGAGTGGCAGCTAGATTTTATTCAACTCCCACTTTCAAATGGTTATAAATACGTACTAATGATGATTTGTAGACTCTCACATTGGATGGAAGCTTTTCCCTGCCATCATGCTACTGCCTCCTTTGTAGCAAAAATGCTCCCTGAAAATATTATACCCACTTGAGGAGCAAAAGAACTTTTTGTAGCAACTGGAAAACTCACTTTACAGGTCAAGTTATCCAAGAGTTATACCGAGTTTTCCTCATTTATCAAAGACTAGAGTGTCCTTATCATCCTCTATATTCTGCATTGGTAGAAAGAACTAATGGAATCATAAAAACCCAATTAGCAAACTTTGTGAGGTCTTAAATTTGTTTTGGACCAAAGTTCTTCCCTTAGTTTTTTTGAAACTGATGTCCCCGCCATTTGAATCTCATGAACTTGTTGTTGTTGTTAGGTTCCGTTGAGTTGGTTCTGACTCATAGCAACCCTATGTACCACAGAACAAAAAACTGCCTGGTCCTCTGCCATCCTCACAATCGTTGTTATGCTTGAGCTTGACTTTAAACCACACAGTATCCCCTTGTTCTGTTCGAATGACTGCCTCTTGATCAATGTACAGGTTCCTCATCAGCACAACTATGTGTTCTGGAATTCCCTTTCTTCACAATGTTATCCATAATTTGTTGATCCCCACAGTCGAATGCCTTTGCATAGTCAATAAAACACAGGTAAACATCTTTCTGGTATTCTCTGCTTTCAGCCAGGATCCATCTGACATTAGCAATGATATCCCTGGTTCTACGTCCTCTTCTGAATCCAGCTTGAATTTCGGTAAGTTCCTTGTCGGTATACTACTGCAGCCGCTTTTGAATGATCTTCAGCAAAATTTTACTTGCATGTGACATTAATGATATTGTTCGATAATTTTTGCATTCAGTTGGATCACTTTTCTTTGGAATAGGCATAAATATGGACCTCTTCCAGTTGGTTGGCCAGGTAGCTTGGCATAGTCGAGTGAGCACTTGCAGCGCTGCATCCATTTGTTGAAACATCTCAGTTGGTATTCTATCAATTCCTGGAGCCTTGTTTTTTGCGATTGCCTTCAGTGCAGCTTGGACCTCTTCCTTCAGTACCATTGGTTCTTGATCATATGCTACCTTCTGAATTGGTTGGACGTCAACCAATTTTCTTTTGGTACAGTGACTCTGTATTCCTTACATCTTCTTTTGATGCTTCCTGCGTCGTTCAATATTTTCCCCATAGAATCCTTTAATATTGCAACTCGAGGCTGGAATTTTTTCTTCTGTTCTTTCAGCTTGAGAAATGCCGAGCATGTTCTTCCCTTTTGGTTTTCTATCTGCAGGTCTTTACACATGTCATTATAATACTTTACTTTGTCTTCTTGAGCTGTCCTTGGAAATCCTCTGTCCGGTTGTTTTACTTCTTGATTTCTTCCATTTGCTTTAGCTACTCGACATTCAAGAGCAAGTTTCAGAGACTATTCTGACATCCATTTTGGTCTTATGTTTCTTTCCTGTCTTTTTAATGACCTTTTGCTTTCTTCGTGTATGATGTCCTTGGTGTCATTCTACAACTCGTCTGGTCTTCAGTGATTAGTGTTCAACGCATCAAATCTATTCTGAGATGGTCTCTAAATTCAGGTGGGATATACTTAAGGTCGTACTTTGGCTTTCAGGGACTTGTTCTAATTTTCTTCAGTTCAACTTGAACTTGCATATAAGCAATTGATGGACTGTTCTGCAGTCAGCCCCTGGCCTTGTTTTGACTGATGATATTGAGATTTTCCATTGTCTCTTTCCACTGATGTAGTCGATTTGATTCCTGTGTATTCTATCTGGTGAGGTCCACGTGTATAGTCGCCCTTTATGTTGTAAAAAAAGGTCTTTGCAATGAAGAAGTCGTTGGTCTTCCAAAATTCTATCATGTGATCTCCGGCATCATTTCTATCACCAAGGCCATATTTTCCAACTACTGACTGCATTTGTTTCCAACTTTTGCATTCCAATCACCAGTAATTATCAATGCATCCTGATTGCATGTTCCATCAATTTTAGACTGCAAAAGTTGGTAAAAATCTTTTCTTCATCGTTGGCCTTAGAGATTGGTGTGTAAATTTGAATAATAGTTGTATTAACTAGTCTTCGTTGTAGGCACATGGGTATTAACCTATCACTGACAGCGTTGTACTTCAGGATAGATCTTGAAGTGTTCTTTTTGACTATGAATACACCATTCCTCTTCAAGTTTTCCTTCTTGGTATAGTAGACCCTGTGATTGTCTAATTCCAAATGGCCAATGCGAGTCCATTTCAGCTCACTAATGCCTAGGATATCGATGTTTACTTGTTCCATTTCATTTTTGACGATTTCCAATTTTCTTAGATTCATATTTCGTACATTCAATATTCCAGTTATTAATGGATGTTTGCAGCTGTTTCTCCTCATTTTGAGTACTGCCACATCAGCAAATGAAGGTCTCAAAAGCTTGACTCCATCCAGGTGATTAAGGTCAACTCTATTAAGCTCAGAAGGATGATAGGGGCAGGAAAGCTGGGCTAATGGACATGGGAAACAAGGGAGGAAGTGAGGAGACTGCTGACATATTCAGGGCTTTGCAACCAATGTCACGAAACAAGCTGTGTATAAATTGTTGAATGTGAAACTAATTTGCTCTATAAACTTTCACCCAAACAATAAAATTTTTTTAAAAATAGAAGGGGCTGTAGTCTTTGACCTTCATCAGTAAGTGCTTCAAGTCCTCTTCACCTTCAGCAAACAAGGTTGTGTCATCTGCATATCGCAGGTTGTTAATGAAGGCAGGTTGTTAATGAAGGTTTCCCCAGTTCACAGTAGCTGGCAGCCTGTGTGGCTGAGGAGAGGGGCAGGGACAATGGGAGAAATGATTAATTGATTCTTGCCTGTCTGCAGTTCTCCATTGCTCTCCTCTGCTCCCCAAATCAGAGTCCCTCATGGCTGAGCACCATTTCCTTGTTGTATTTATTTTTGTATTTGTTGGGTAGGGTTGGAAAATGATCTGTTTATGCCATCATCTTCCTAGAATCTCTACTCCATAGACATTTAAAGGGTGAGTGGGGGGCATTTTATTCCCCCAAAAGGCAGCTAGAAATCACAATCCTTGACTATCCATTATTTATAGACTTCAGTTTTTTGCTTTTAATAAAAAATAAAGTGTCAAGTGAGGATAAATCACAAAACTCCTATGGATATGATCCAGCCTGTTATCTTGACAGCAATATAATTTTGCATAAATAAAATGCAAAGTTTGACCACAATCATAATAGACATATTTACCACTATCATAATAAACAAATATTATGAATCTCCCAAGTCTTGCATAAACTATTTGTTTCCCTTGGTTTTAAATAGGCAAGGCTGTTGTAGTTGTTAGGTGCCATCAAGTCAATTCTGACTCGTATCAACACTATGTACAAACAGAACAAAAAAATACTGTCCAATAAGTGGTGTCTTTGGTGAAGGGTGAGACAGTACACAATACTGGGGAAACTAGCACAACTTGTACAAGGAAAGGTCATGGAAGCTCCCTAGACGCATCCAAACTCCCCGAGGGACTGAATTGCTGGGCGGAGGGCTGTGGGGACCATGGTCTCCAGGAACAGCTAGCTCAATTGACATAACAGTTTATAAAGACAATGTTCTACATTCTACCTTGGTGAGTAGTGTCTGGGGTCTTAAAAGCCTGTGAGCAGCCATCTAAGATACTCCACTGGTCTCATCCCTTCGGGAGCAAGGGAGAATGAAGAGAACAGGATACGAGGAAAAGATTAGTCCGAAGGACTAATGGACCACAGCTACCAAGGCATCCACCAGACTGAGTCCAGTACAACTAGATGGTGCCCAGCTACCACCACTGACTGCTCTCACCGGGATCACAACAGAGGGTTCTGGACAGAGCTGGAGAAGGATGTAGAACAAAATTCTAACACACACAAAAAAGAGCAGACTTACTGGCCTGACAGAGACTGGAGAAACCCTGAGAGTATGGCCCCCAGACACCCTTTTAGCTCAGTGGTGAAGTCACTTCCGAGGTTCACCGATCAGCTGGGGATTGGACAGCCCCATAAAACAAAACGGAACTAATGAGGCACAGCCGTCCAGGGAGAGGGACTAGAAGGCAGAAGGTGACAGGAAAGCTGGTTATAGCAAACCCAAGGTTGAGTAAGGACATTGTTGACATGTAGTGGGGTTGTTAACTATTGTCATAGGGCAACATGTGTACTAACTGTTTAATGAGAAACTACTTTGTTCTGTAAACCTTCATCTAAAGTGAGAATAGCAGCACAACTGGAGGAACATAATCAATGTCACTGAACTCTGCATGTAGAAATTTTTGAAATGGTGTATCTTTGGCTATGTATATTTTCACCACAAAAAAAAAAGGTCTAAAAGGGAGAGGGTAGACATGTCATGGGGTTGTTAACCAATGTCATAAAACAATATGTGTACTGACTGTTTAATGAGAAACTATTTGTTCTGTAAACCTTCACCTGAAGTACAATAAAAAAAAAACAAACTGCCCAATCCTATGCCATCCTCAAAATCATTCCTATGTTTGAGACCACTGTTGCAGCCACTGTGTTAATGCATCTCATTGAGGGTCTTCCTCTTCTTCACTGACCCTCTACCAAGCATAGTGTTCTTTTCCAGGGACTGGACCCTCCTGATAACATGCCCAAAGTACGTGAAACTAAGTCTTGCCATTCTCACTTCTAAGGAGCATTCTGGCTGTACTTCTTCCAAGACAGATTTATTCATTCCTCTGGAAGTCTATGGTATATTCAATATTCTTCACCAATATCATAATTCAAAGGCATCAATTCTTCTTGGGTCTTTCTTATTCATTGTCTAGCTTTCGCATGCATATGAGGTGATTGAAAACACCATGGCTTGGGTCAGGCACACCTTAGTCCTGACCTCTGTAAAATTTGAGGTTGCTTTTTAAATGTGCCACTAGGGGGAGAAAAGGTTGTATGTTTGTTTTTGAGGAGCATATTGCAGGATAATGAGGTTTACTTTGTGTGATTATTTCAAGTATGAGCTCCGTGTGTGTGATTGCAGGGTAATTTTATCTTAATGGTGATGATGCAGACTGCACTGCGGATCGAAGTGGAATAGTATAAATCACAAGCTGTGTTCCTATTAAAAGCATATTGTTTCAATGGAGATGGAAATCTATAACAATTCAAATGTCTTTTTTAATCACTGAAGTTCAAATGCTGTCTTTAAAATTGGACTTTTGCAAAGTGAAGATGTGCGGTACATTATATATGGAATGGCTTCTAAATAAAACTGTAATGCAGTAATTTGAGAAGATGGAAGATGCAAACCAAAAGTATTTGGGATGTGCTGTTGGGAATCCAAAGTGTGAACTCTCAGTCTTGTTTTTCTGCAAATTTGGGTATCATGTAGTTAAGCAGTATGATCCAACCCCGAGAAAAATAATAACAATAATAATTAATACTTAAAAAAAAAAACCATTGCCTTCAAGTCGATTCCAACTCAGCAACACTATAGAACAGAGTAGAGCTACCGCATAGAGTTTCCAAAGAGCAGCTGGTGGATTCGGACTGCTGATCTTTTGCTTAGCAGCCATAGCTCTTAACTACTGCCCCACCAGGGCTCCAGAAGTGTTATTAAATAAGCATATTTTGTATCAGTGCTTTATGTATATTAACTTATATAATCTTCACAAGAACCTCTTAAGGTATATATCTTATTATCATTCCCATTTTACAGATGAGGAAACTGAGGCCTATGTTTATAAAGGTAATGAGTATCAAAGCTGCCTGAAAAGTCTGGGCTCTTAACCACCATGCTATGCAGCCTTTCAAAATAAACTTACATGGTTCAAAGCCTCATCCAGATGCTTTATTTACCATATCACTACACACCTAGTGGAATGGCCAAAAACAAACAAACAAAAACAAAAACTGACAATGTCAACTGCTGGCAAGTACATGGAGCAAATACTGCTCATATACTGCTAGTGGAAATCCACAATGATTCAGCCCTTTGGAAAACAGTTTGGCAGTTTCTTTTTCCCTCTTTCTTTTTTTTCTTACTGTGCTTTAAATGAAGGTTTACAGAACAAATTAGTTTCCTATTAAACGATTAATACATATTTTGTTTTGTGACATTGGTTGCCAACCTGCAACATGTCAACACTTGGCAGTTTCTTTTAAGTTAAATATATAATTTAACCACATGATACAGAAATTCAGATTCTAGGTATTTAGCCCTAACAGCACAGTGATTAGAAGACTGGCTGCTAACCAAAAGTTTGGCAGTTCAAATCCACCAGCCGCTCCTTGGAAACATGATGGGGCAGTTCTACTCTGTCCTATAGGGTCACTATGAGTTGGAATCGATTCGACGGCAATGTGGTTTTGTTGTTTTTTTTTTTATCCTCCCCAAATGAAAATATATATCTACACAAAAACCTGTGTGTGAATGTTTATAGCTACTTTGTTCATAATCACAAAAAACTAGAAACAATCCAAATGTCTTTCAATTGTTAAATGGATAAACTGTGGAACATCTACATAAAGGAATACTACTCAGCAACAAAAATCAGCAGACTTCTGATACCACAAAAACATCAATAGATCTTAAATGAATTATGCTAAATGAAAGAAGTTGGACTCAAAAGGCTACATCCCATATGAGTCCATTTATATGGCCTTCTGAAAAAAAATTACAGTGATAGAAATGATCGGTAGTTTCCAAGGGCTGGGGATGGGAGAAGGATTGACTATAAAGGGACAGTATAAGGGAATTTTGGGAGATGATGGAACTATTCTGTATCTTGATTGTTGTGGTGGTTACACAACTGTATTTGTCAAAACTCATAGAACAATACACTAAAAAGGATGAAATTTACTGTATATAAAATAAAAGCGAATAACAATATATTAACAATAAGAGTAAGATTCAAACTCAACTGTCTGACCACAATATATTGCCTTTTTCAACACGTCCTAGATGCATAAACTTGGGAAAACAATTTAATTTTTCTTTGCACAAGTTTCCTCATCTGAAAAATGGAGGTGGTGATATCGGTATTACAGGGTTGCTATAAGATAATGTAACAGTCAATGTCCTGTCAGAAAACAAAGTCCACATGAAGTATTTTAACAGACAGAATTTAATGTAGGGAACTGGCTACATAAATATTGGAGGAAAGCAATAAGGAAATACAGAGGTAGTCACTACAGGAGTCAGCTACCACCCTTAGGACTGGATGATGAATGGGAAGAGATCAAGACTATCAGAACCAAGAAACTAGGAGGAGGAGCCCTGTGGAGCTAGGACCCAGATGGCTGAAGAGGGAGTACTACCCAGCTGCTGCTGGTCATTCTAAGGAGATATAAGGCTGATTCTTTTTTTTTTTTTTTTTCTGTGTGTGCTTTAGGTGAAAGTTTACAGTACAAGTTAATTTCTCACTCAAAAATTTATATACATATTGTTTTGTGACATTGGTTGCAATCCCTACAATGTGACAGCACACTCCCCCTTTCCACCCAGTTCCCCTGTGCCCATTCATCCAGTTGCTGTCTTTTCCTGCCTTTTTGTCTTGCCTTTGGGCAGGAGTTGCCCATTTGGTCTCCTCTATTTGATTGAACTAAGAAGCACATTCCTCACGTGTTTTATTGTTTGTTTTACAGTCCTGTGGGCCATAGTTTCAGAGGTTCCTCTAGTCTCCGTCAGACTAGTAAATCTGGTCTTTTTTTGTGAATTTGAATTCTGTTCTACATTTTTCTCCCGCTCCGTCCAGGACTCTCTGTTGTGATCCCTGTCAGAGTAGTCGTTGGTGGGAGCAAAGCACCATCTAGTTCTTCTGGTCTCAGGCTGGTGGAATCTCTGGTTCATGTGGTCCTTTAGTCCTTTGGGCTAATATTTTCCTTGTGTCTTTGGTTTTCTTCATTCTCCTTTGCTCTGAATGGGATGGGACCAATAGATGTATTTTAGATGGCCTCTTGCAAGCTTTTAATATCCTAGACACTACTCACCAAAGTAGAATGTAGAACATTTTATTTATGAACTATGTTATGCCAATTGACCTAGATGTCACCCGAGATTATGGTCCTCAGCCCCTGGCCCCAGCTATTCAGTCCCTCAAAGTGTTTGGATGTGTCTAGGAAACTTCTGTGCTTTTGCTTTGGTCCAGTTGTGCTGACTTCCTCTATATTATGTGTTCTCCTTCCCTTCACCAAAGTTTGCACTTGTCTACTTTTCTAGTTAGTAATTTCTTCTCCCCATCCTCATAACCATCAAAGAATGCTTTTTTCTGTGTGTAAACCTTTTCTTGAGTTCTTATAATAGTTGTTTCATACACTATTTGTCCTTTTGTGATTGACTCATTTCACTCTGCATAATACCCTCCAGATTCACCCATGTTGTGAGATGATTCTGGGAGAGCAAAAAGAAGCTGAAAACTAGAGCCAACTGGGACTGCTGTTGAAAGTGTTATTGCTGGGGCAATGTTAAATGGGAGAGCAACCAAAACAGAAAAGATGAAGTTCCAACCCTCCTTTCTAGCCTTCCAATCTCCCTTAGAGATTCGCACTGGAAGAACCTACCAGGAAGCCAGCTGACAATGGAGCCAAGGAGTTTGCAGTGCTCAGGGTCAGAAAGCAGAGCATAGAAGGGTGAGTTTGGAGCAGGGAACTTAATAGCTGTCAGAGGCAAATACTCAGCACTCATTCATTTATTTAATAAATATTTGTTGAGGATTAGGCACTCAGCTAGGCATTACGGGGTCTAGCCAAGGCACTTGTCCTTATTGAGCTAAAACTAAATTAAAAAAATAAAAGCAAGCTCAGCAGGAGTCTCAGTGAGTATATTAGATTGGGTATTGGAATCAGATATGGAGCCCTGGTGGCGTTATGGTTAACAGCTCAGCTGCTAACCAAAAGGTTGGCAGTTCGAATCCACCAGCTACTCCTTGGAAAACCCTATGGGGCAGTTCTACCTTGTCTTATAGGGTCACTATGAGTCAGAATTGACTCGACAGTAACAAGTTTTTGTTTGTGTTTTTTTAAAATTGGGATCAGCTATAGGACTGTTTTCATGGGGAAAGTCATCCTCCAGGTATCAGATGCTTGAAATAATAAAGCTAGTCCATCATTCTCTGCATGGCATTGACATTCTGGCTCTTTTCCCAGAGAAAGAAAGTACTCTGTGTGCTCTCTTGACATGCCTGTGTCACTCTATGAGGTGGGCAGGGTTAGGATAACTTAAGTTGCCAAGAAGGAGCCCTATGTGGAGTTGTTAGCCCAACAAAACTTGTTGGCCAAATTTCTGGGAAACCAAGTAGTCAGGTCACTCCTGGATTCTCCCTAGTTCTTAAAAAAAATAAAAAAGTTTAAAAAGTGAAGATCCTACTTTAGAAGAAAGATGAAAGTCCAGTTGCTTTTTGCCTATGCATGTACAGATATTCACGTATTGAGCCCTACAAATTTGTTGATTTGACTTAATTGTACCTCTTCAGGGCTATTTTGATTGCTCCAGCTGTTTTTAGTTTGTTTGTTTGTTTTACCTAACTTTGTAGCCAAAATGTCTGCTGGCTTAATAGACCCACTTATATTCAAACAGGTTCTCTTCCTCATCTCAATAAATTGCCTTCCAATAGAGTAGATGTTGCTGGTGTCCCACCTAGATGCTCTTTACTGACCAGTGCATTCAACCCCTAGATGCTGTGAGTGTTGACTGCTAACAGCTCCCAGCTGCTCCTTCTCCAAGGAATGGCCCTTAATCAAATTAGTTTCTCACACATGAAGTTCTCCACCCACTGTGATGCAGACCTTGGTCAATAACTAGTTGCCTCAAACTGGCACTAACTCTTGTGCAATGTATGCTCCAGAGCCCTTGTAGGATTAGGCTGAAGTTGGTGGCACAGTGGTTAAGAGCTTGCCTCCTAACCAAAAGGTCAGCAGTTTGAATCCACCAGCCACTCTTTGGAAACCCTACGGGGAAGTTCTACTCTGTCCTATAGGGCTGCTGTGAGTCAGAATCAACTTGATGGCATCGGATTTGGTTTGGTTTGGTTTAGTCTCCAGCTGAGACCACATCCTTGTTTAGCATTTTTCCCCTGCCCTGCTTCCCTCACTCTCTGGCAAGTGTTTCCTGAGAGCTCTCCCCCATTAAATTACTGACACCATAATTTCTGTGTCAGGCTCTGCTTCTAGGAAACCAAACCAAAGACAGCAGTTATTCCTAGTAGTTCGCAAAGTGAATCCTCATAGTGACCCTGCAATCAGTTAAGTGCAGGCTCCACCTGCTGGTGGTCGAGCTGCTTGGAGAATCCTCAAGGTTGCCAATGATAACCACTCTGGCACCAAGGATGACATTGCCATATATTCTAAGCATTTACATCCTTCTGGGAGCCAGAGCATAGCTGAGTTCTGAGCAGGATACTGAGGGAAGACCATAGTACATGAGGATCCTGAAGTCAGGGGTGGAAGGGCTGAACAGGCCCCCATTCTGTACAAAGTGCCTCTGTCCTTGGTGGCCAGATGGACACCAGGAACTAATAGCAACCCAACACATCAAACTAAATCGAGCTGGTCAAGTCCCTGTGTCAAAGTTTAAGACTTAATGTCCAGGGCGTCAGCTGATTTCTACTTTTACTCCAAGAGCAGTTTTTGAAGAATAGACTCTTTCTTCTTGGTGATTCTGAGTAATAATGTAACACTCTGTAGGGGAAAAACCATGGATTTAAGAGCCGGTTCTGATACAAGTGGTGGCTTTGAGCAAATTGCTTACCCTCTCTGTGCCTCCATGTTCTCATCTGTAAAATAGAGCAATAGTACATACATTGCATTACAATTGATCTGTGTGAAACAATCCGTGCAAGGCCTGGTAGGTTCTTATGAAGGGGCAGCTATGACTTTTACTACCAGCATCATCTTCATTCATCTTTTGTAACCTCTACTTATTTATGATCCCATTTTATTATCATATAAATGAATGAAAATGTTGACAACACAACTGGCTTACAGCACTAAGACTCTTAGCTAACACTACCTGCCACTGGGACTTTCCTCCACCCTGTGTTCCCTCTCCTCCTTCCTCTGCCATCTGTCTTCACCTCTTTTCCACTCCTTTTTTTTTTCCTCCTTCTCTCTTCCTGTCTTTTCCATCCCCTTTCTCTAAGCTCTATTTCAACATTACTAGAAAGATGGGTTAACCCAGCTTTTGAGGCCTGATAAAAGCATCACAAATTTTCCCCTGAGGCATTCAACCTATAAAAGCTGTCCACGTTCTGCCTATATCCCCTTGGCACTCACCTTTTCCATGCATGCGCTACAAGCACCCTAAGTGCTTTCTCTGGCATGCTTAGTCCACCCACAGGACTACCTGGAAGTGCTAGGGACACCTCCTAGGAGCAGCCCTCAGCCAAAGAGAAATGAGAGTAGGAGGATAAATGCCCCAGACTCCTTGATTCTTGGATATATCTACTCTAAGGCATGTTCTACGCAGTCTCTCAGCTATCCCCGACAGTACTGAGCCCCAGTTTCCCAATGGGCAGCAACTTGATTGTTAACACACCTCGGATTGGCTTCCTCCCTTCCTGTCTTCCCTACTCTCCTACTGCTGCATTCAATTCCTTATCTCAGGGTCCACTGCTGGGGAATCCAACTCAACATGAGACCCCCACACCACCCCACCTACCATCTTCAACCTCAGTGACTTTGGTCCCTTGCTGCCATAACCTAAGAGTGAGGAATCAGGCAATTTAAACTATAAAGAGAAGACAGGTAGTGAAAATCTGCTATGAGACACCTGCTGCAAGTCTTCTTTGTTTCAAATAGAAAACATGATTATAGTCATAACTCACTGGATATTATTAAATCTTTCTGGCTCTTGTTTCCACCTGCATTTGTCACCCAGCATTATCTTTTTATTACTTAACCGTTACAGTCTTCTTATTTCTCAAAAGACATAGCCACGGTCCTGTGAACAATGGAGACAAAATTGGCTGATAGGGGAAATATATTGGCGGTACTAAGAGTTGCCAACAGAGTTATTAAAACAACTCCCTGTACAGTTAAGAAAGAAAAACAACAAATTGTTCCATTTCAGCTGATGGGAGGCAAGGGGTTGGTGGAAGGAAAAAATTCCTTATAGACATTCTCATTTTTCTACTCCCTAGCTCTGCAGCAATTATATGTCAACCATGAACACCTATTCTTCATTTATTCTCTTATGTATTTATCTCCAGCCAACATTCTTGACTCAAATTGGATAGCTGAGAGAGGTAAACTTTTTTCTTTCAGGACACTAACACTAATGATCAAATTTAAGCAACAACAAATATTTCTCATGATAAAAATAAGGCCCAAAGCTTCAGTACTAGGTGAACATTTTCTTCAAACCACTTAAACCTTTCATATTAGCAGAAGCTTAAAGGTATAGGAAGGAAGGACTTCCACTAGATGTTCACTGTGAATTTTTAAGATATGTATTTAAAAAATATAGAAAGCTCACAAAAAGTAAAATAAAACCATCCTTAATTCCCCCTCTTAAAATTTTATATGAAATAAGAAATAAAATTAACTCCTCCCTCCTACTCCTCCAATCACCCCCCTAACCTAACCTCCCCACCCCTACATTCCAGGGGGCCTTAATTTCACTAGGACAGATAGACCTCCAACCCTATTGTATGCCTACACAAAGCATATTTACATACACCTATTCATACCCACTTAGTATTTTTTAAATGAAAATATGGTAATTTATACATATTGTTGAGCTTTTTTTTGTTTGTTTCTACCTAATATATCATGGGCATCATTCTAGGAAATTATACATAATCCTATTGCATCCTTTTTAATGATTATACAGTATTTCAGTAGAGGATCAGAGAAAAAGAGGAAGACCCTCAACGAAATGGATTGACACAGTGTCTGGAACAATGGGCTCAAAGATAGCAATGACTGTGAGAATGGCATAGGACCGGGCAGTATTTCTTTCTGTTGTACATTGGGTTGCTACAAGTTGGAACTAATTCAATGGCATCTAACAACAACATAGCATTTCAGTGTTAGAACTGCATATCCTAAAAGGTGCTCTATCAAAACTGGTCTATCTAAGATGCACTCTCTCTCATATATGTATATATTGTAGACCCACACGTACATACATGCATGTGTGTGTGTGTATATGTACACACACACATATATATGAAATTGCTACAAATTATAGTTTAATCTTTTGCAGATTTACAATGCATATTAATCTAATAAGATTTTGACACATCCTGAGGAGAAAAAAAAGGATCTTTTTATTCGATCCAACACAGTGATCCCCAAATTTCTCTGACGATAGAATCCTCTATTATGGGAATGTCCATTATTCTGTTAGAAAATGTACCCCCGAAATATACTTAGTGATAACCAAAAAAAGAAAAAGAAACCAAACCTGCTGCAGTTGAGTCGATTTCACTCATAGTGACCCTATAGGACAGGGTAGAACTGCCCCATAGGGTTTCCAAGGAGAGGCTGGTGGATTCGAACTGCTGACCTTTTGGTTAGCAGCTGAATGTTTAACCACCAAAGCACCAAGGCTCCTATACTTAGTGAAGCACTCATTTAAAACTTCCTAATTTCTCATTTAAAGTTAGAGAAGTCCCGTTTGAGCTGGACACAAGGGAAGAAGACACTGAGACAGACTCAGGGCTGAACAACCCAAAGCTGAATATTAAGAGGTAAAATGTGACTAGAAACACAGAAAGAGCAATTCACAAACATAGAGCTGCTTGCTGCCTCTGTGCTGATCTGAGGAATTTAGCAAGTGTCTGGGTATCTACAGTGAGCTTGAGGGATGGGCTATTCACTCTTTTCTTTTAGAGCTTCCTTTTTAAAAGATGAGACTAGTCAGGAAAAACAAAATATAACTAGAAGACAGGGAGGAAAAGAGAGAGGGACAAAAGGATGGAAGGAAGGAGGGAAAAAAGAGAGAAGAAAAGAAGGAAGGGAGGGAGGAAAGAGCTGCTCAAAGCCAGTATATCACTCAGATCAAGCCACATGGATGACAGACTGAGGATGAACATCATTTGATGTCACTGTCCCTTCTAGCACAAGTCTCGAGAGCCATTGAAATCCTTGGTGAGAAGGAGACCACATTCACACTAAAAGGACTCTGTGGAAAGGAACAAGACTTGGCCACCTTAAATGTCCACATGGAACCTGTTTCCTCTCAAGCTTTTTAAAAGGCTGACACTGCCTCAGAGGGAAACTTGTTAACAATGATGATTTGGGTGAAAAAATCAATCAATCAACTTGTTTGCCATTCTTTTGTGGCCACGAGAGAAAGTTTTAATAGCATGAATCAATACAGGTCTAAAACTATGCTTCTGCCTGATTTTTAGTAATAATAATAGCTAACATTTATTTAGCACTTACTGTGGCCGGGCCCTGGGAAAGAACTCTCCCATGAATTATCTCATTTAGTCCTCAGAACAGCCCTCTGGGTAGGTACCAACATCAACAGATAAAGAGATGAAGATGGTTTACTGACTTGCTGGAGGCCGTACAGATAGGAGCACTGGCCCTTGAAGTCAGAGAGTCTGATTCTGGACCTTCTCCCCTAGTTTACACCTCAGTCTATACTGCCTGCTGGAGTGTCCACCTCGTCCGTAGCAGCTGCAGGTGAGGCTGGTCTTGCTGGGCCCTCACCGCCCTGCAGGTCTAGTGTCTGTGCTGAGCCCAGAGCTGCCTGCTCTGCACTTGCTCATTTCTAGATTTCCTTGTCTTGCTTCCCTTGCTTATTGTTGCTTCTCTTAGCTTTCCTACAAATGTGATGCTTGAAAAATCCTCCTGTTGCTCTTGAGTGATCTGGGAATTAAAAGGAAATTTTCTTGTACTTTAAGCCAAAGAGAGAAAGGGAGGCTGGAAAGAGCTCAAAGGTCTGACATGGTAAGGAGTAGAGTAAAGCAACTCCCTCATTCAGGGTGAGTGGGTGAGGACGGTGTGGACAAGTGTGGAAAAGTGGGTGGTTATTAAAGGGGTCATATGGGGATAAAAGTCTCTGTCTTACTTCTTGGGTTAGTCCCTCTCAAGCTAATGAGAAGAAGGTAAAAAATATGAATTAGTTATGTTTTCCTCCCAGGCTAATTATACCCCTGCTTTTTTCAAGTTTGGGGGAGGTAAGGAGGGGAAGAGAGAGAGAGAAAGAAAGAAAGGGAGATAAACAGAAAGACGTACGTGCAGTTATAAGCTGGCCACAGGAATCTTCTAGGGACTAAGCAAAATGGATTCCATGAGCTCCAACCTGCTTCAGTTCTCTTTAGCCCACCCACAGATGAGTTCACCTCATTCACTGAGGCTCTCTTTAACACCAGACACATACAGAAAAAAAAGTCCATTTATTAATCATGTGGACAAAGGTAAAGAAAGAAACAGCACTCTCCAGTCCCCTTTCTTCCCAGTAGCCCAGGGATAGAAGCTGAGTCTACTTTGGGACAGAGGAGGGCATGAGGTGCCTGGCTCCTGGTCCAGGGCTGGGTCTCTCAGGCCTCCGTGTTTCCCAAACCAGCTATAATTCCATCTCCATAACCCCTGAACACAGCCCTCTCCCCACTCCTGTCCATGCTTTCAGGCCCAGCCTCTCTCAAGGCTGAGCCATCAAAAGGGGGCAGGAGGAGATTCCTTCTTACAGCTTATCTGATCCTAAGACCCAGAGATAAGAGGGGTGTGGGCTGTTGTTACTCAATGCCTTTATCTTCCTTAGGGAACAAGTTTGATAGGACAGAACATTATTTTGGTTGGATTCTAATGACCAATAAAAAGATACCTTTTCATTCATGATGCATTTTGAGCCAATGTATAATCATTGTCAGAAATTGGTCATTAGTTAGAGGGCCTTGGATTTTTGTTGTTGTTGCTGTTAAAGCAAGGAAAACTACCTATGTAGGGAAAGTTCCATACTCAGGCCAAAGCCTGTTTCACCTTCTTTCATCTGCTTTACCTAATTGTCTTAGTCAGAGTTCTCTAGAGAAGGAAAGCCAGAGAGACATATAGATACCTGGATAGGTATATAGGTAGGTAGGTAGGTAGGAAAGTAGGTAGGTAGGTAGGTAGATAGATAGATAGATAGATAGATAGATGCATTTTTACTTCAAGGGATTGGCTCACACGACTGTGGGACTGGCAGGACCAAACTCCGCAGGTCAGGTGGCTGGCCAGAGACTTCTGCCTGATCCGTAAGTCAGGCAATGAGAAGACTGCAGGGCCAAATAAGACAGAGCGAGTTCTGCCAGAATATCCATTTATATTCTGGAGGAAGACCACACCTTTAAGAAAACTCCCCTTTCAACTGATTGGTTGATCACATCAGATCACGTCATGGAAAGTGATTACCTTACATTACATTTACATAACAGTAACCAGTCCGGCAAATGGTCAAACCACTGAGATTCATAGCCTCGCCAAGTTGACACAGAAAATTAACCACCACACTAACCCATCCCAGATTAAGGAGTAACATGCTTAGTCTTAAGAAATATAGTTTACGGGAAGAGACCAGTCTTTAAATAGGAAAATACCTTGGGCATCTTTGAGTATAAAAGAATCAGATGAATTAAATTTTAATAATATATTTATTGTGTTCATACTAAGTCTTTAAAATCCGGTGTGTATTTAACATTTAAAGCACGTCTCAACTAGGACCAGTTACATTTCAAGTTCTCTAAAGTTACCGGGACTGTGCATACCATACTGGAGAATAGTCTTAGATCATGAGGAGAAAGCCATGCTCTAAAAATGGTCAAGCAACAAAGTACAAGCAGCCTGAGTTCCTAAGACAATGCGGCTGTCTTACCAGCTCTGAGCAGTTTATCTCCAAACCTCATTTACATTAGAGAGAAAAAGCCTTCTGTCTTCTTTAAACCATTGCTATTTCTGGTTTTCTGCCATATGTACCAGGACCCAGTTAATTGATTCACTTCACTATACTGTGCTTTACACTATGTGTGGATTCAGGTCCTAGCCCTAATTTCATGTGAAGCATGTATGTTAAAGAAATTTACTCTGCTATGCTGAGCAAGAATGATTCTGCAAAGGTGGTACACTAGAGAGCCACGTAAGAGTTTTGTTCAGCCTTCTCAGTGTTTTCCCAACATTAAAAATTAGAAATTTCACATAAAAATACAAATTTCCAGCTTCTCTCAAAATATCAGATGAACTAGCAATGCTGAGCCAGCCATAATTGGCCATGGCTGAGTTCCAGGTGGCCCCTTCAGGTAAAGCCTGTATTTTCCATTTGTTACTGTCCCTCTCATGTTCTTTTTTTTTTTTTTAACAGCTGATCCACCTGACTTAAATATATTTAGTGTATGCTGGCTATACCCTGGTCCCCTGTGCCCTGCTCCCCAGTGCACGCATCTTTACCTTCTATGAGTATGACATTTCACAGCTGCCCCCTTCTCCAGCCAAATGGGAGCTGCTTTCCTCAGATTATATGTCCTTTCCCATAATAGACAGAGAATGACTAACTGACATAGGTGCACAAAATGCTGGCCTCCGTACCTCAAGGTGGGACCAATTCTGGAACAATTCATGCTCTAGAACTTCCTGTAGTATCAGACTAAAGCTTGACTCCAGCTGAGGTCATATCCTTGCTCAGGTTCTTCCTCTGCTCTATCCTGCTTCCCTCACTTCCTCCCCTGAGTGTTTTTTCAATATATAAAATGCACAGAAATTCCCATCCAAGGCCTGGATTCTACAGATTAAGCCCCTGTAAAAATTTTAATTTTCAATCCCTGAATTAGAGGGATAACTGAAGTGTGCTGAAACAGTTAAAATAGGCCTTTTCCACAAGGCAGTGCTGAAGTGGCTGGCCAGAAGAGGTATGCTTCAAGCAGTCACTGTTAGTCTTCAGAGATCAATACAGACTGTCATATTGATGGGTATCATGAGGGACCCAGAATGCATTATTGCAGTGGCCTGAAATAGTTATTGTTCTGAGCAAGCACATGACTCTTTGTACCACACACACTGTGTGCTTACATATCTCCTAATTATTGCTTACCCTGATTTGGGTATCCTTCCTCCATAATCAGCTAGGCAAACAGCTAAGCCACAGTCAACACTTTAAAGGCAGTATGATCCCTGGCTATTGCTGGGACCGGCCAGCATAGGGAGGGGGTCTGTGCCTTCCTCAACATTTTCCCTGGTAGAAGAGCTTGTCTCTGGGCACAGATGGCTGGTCCTTAGACTATTATTTTAAACTGATTAGACTATGTTCCATCTTCATACTCTGATGGAAATGACTGACTGTCTAGGAAAATGCATGTGGCATCCATGAAGTTTCTGAGAGAACCTACTGAGAAGAATGATATTGGCTGAGAGTTTCTAGCTGCTGCACCTTCAGATCTACCACAGTGCCACACAGGGGTCATGCTCTCCCCAGGCTGCTCCCAACCAATGACTGAGCATGATGGAGGTACTAGAGCCAAGTCGTTTCTCCCTGGAATCCTCCAGTGGAAAATGCTTCCTCTGGGGCTCCCCAATGGCCTAGCTGAGACTTTGTCAGAGGTGCATTGCAGTCTGAGGCTCCTCCTACCCAATCATTCTTCCTTACCTCTCTCCTTTCACAGTGGTTGAGGCTGCACCATGGTCTGTCTACTCTTGTTCCCTCTCCCCTTTATGCTTCATAGGTATTTCCCCCAATTAAATCTTTTACATATCTCATTCCATCTTGGCATCTTCTTCCCAAAGGATGCAAGCTTATATATTGTGTCTGAGCCCTGAGGCCTGATTTGTGGAGCTGTGAGTGGAAAGGGGAGATCAAGTGCAAATGACATTACAATGGAATCCAAGGCAGCAACACTTAAAAGATAAGGTGAGCATTTGTTAATTGACACAGAAAGATGCTTATGATAGCACATATCACGGAATTACAAAATAGCACATAGTATGTGTTCAAAACTTATAAAGACAAATGTGTATACGGAATGAAAAAAATTTTAGAAGACTATACCAAGGTGGCGCAGTAGTTAAGTGTTCGACTGCTAACCAAAATGTCGGCAGTTCAAATCCACCAGCCGCTCCTTGGAAACCCTATGAGGCAGTTCTACTCTGTCCTATAAGGTCTCTATGAGTCGAAATTGACTTGATGGCAGTGGGTTTGGTTTGGTTTATACATCAAAATATTAAGACTAGTTTTCTCTGGATGACCAGAGTCCTGTTTTTGTCCTTTTTTACATATTTGCATTTTCAAATTTTTCTACAATAAAAATTGCTTCATGCTAAACAGCTGCAGGGGTGGAAGTTTCCAGCCTAGAAGAGGAGTATCTTAGAGCCTAGAGCACTATGGGAAGGTCAAGCTTCCCTAGAGCTCTGGAGTGGCTCCTGGAAGGGCCTAGCGAAGAAAAGAACTAGGAGACATGCAAGCAATAAAGATCTGTGGAAATGCACCAGACAGATGCATGAAAGGCCTCCCTTCCTTTTCAAACCATGGTTCAATTCAACTACAACTCCAAACCCCACTACCAATCTGATTCTGATATTTTTCTTCTATGTCCCCACAGATCTGGTTGTGTGCATCACTTACAGCTGTTCATTCATTCAGCCAATATTATTGAGCCCTCTTCCTTTTCTTTTTTTAAACAAGTTTTTTTTTTTTATTACTAGTAGCTTTTTTCAACATATTCCTTAAAATTTTCTCTTAATTAAAAAAAATCTATGCTTTTTTCTGAATATATTAGCATTTCTTTTTTTATTTTACAGTGCAGATTAGTTTTTAACTCAAAAATTTAATACATAGTTTTTCTTCATTTCTCAGTTTCTTGTTTCTCCACTCCAATAACAAGCTCCCTCAGCACTTTTTTGTTTATTTGTTTTGGCCTCTGTGTCTCTCTCCTCTCTCTCTTCTTTCACACACCCATCTTAGCTCCACAAATCACAACCTCCCCCTTCCCTGCTGCCTACCTGCACAATGTGCTGAACATCACAACCCTGGGCAGCACAGGCAGAGCCTAAAGGAACCTGTCCTGCACTTAACCCAGCATGCCCATCCAAACAAACCATCTCAGCCCCTCCCATTCATCTGGACCTGCCCTGCTGTGCCATAGCTGAGCGACTGACCCTGCCCATTGGACAAGGAGGTGAAAAATATCATGACCACAGGTGGTGAAACAACAAAGAACACACAGCCACCCTACTCAGACATAACCAAATAAAACAAAAATCAGGATGAAATAAACAAATACACAATCAATAAACAAAGAAAATGACTACTGAATGTCCCAAAGACAGCAGACAATATCAAAACATATTTTAAAAAGGACAGAATGATTCCAGTAAGCATCTAAAATAAAACAATAGATGACTTCCAAGTAAAAGGAAAGGCACTAGAACTACCTGACAGGGAATTCAAATCTCTAATACTTAGAGCTATCCAAGAGTTGAAGAAAAAAGCAGACAAAAATGAGGAAAAAACAGACAAATTCATGGAAAAGGCAGACAAATTCATGGAAAATACAGACAAAAAAAATAGAAAAGTTCAGGAAAATAATACAGGAACAAACTGTCAAAATAAATTCACAACTAGAAATCATAAACTACAACAATTAGAAATCCAAAAGATAAACAGCAAGATTTCAGAAATGGACAGTGTCATTGAAGTTCTGAGGAGCAGGTTTGAAACAATGTAAGACACGATCAGCAAAATTGAAGAAAAATCCATGGATACAACTTTGTTTGAGGAAAAATAAGAAAAAAGAATAAAGAAAAATGAAAATCATGTGGGATACAATCAAAAGCAAAAATCTACGAGTGATTGGAGTTCCAGAACAGGAGGAGAAAATAGAAAACACAGAGAGGATCATTGAAGAATTGCTGACAGAAAACTTCCTTAATATCATGAAAAGTGAAAAGCTAACCATCCAAGAAGCTCAACGAACCCCATATAGGATAGACCCCAAAAGAAAATCACCAAGGCATACCATAATCACACTTGCTAAAACCAAAGACAAAGAAAGACTCCTGAGAGCAGATCGAGAAAAACAAAAAGTCATATACAGAGAGGAAATAATAAGACAAAGCTCTGATTACTCAGCAGAAACCATGCAGGCAAGAAGGTAATAGGATGACATATATAAAACCTTGAAAGAAAAAAATTGCCAACCAAGAATAATATACGCTGAAAACTCTCATTCAAATGTGATGGTGAAATTAGGACATTTCCAGATAAATAAAAATTAAGGGAATATGTAAAAACCAAACCAAACTTACAAGAATTATTAAAGGGAGTCCTTTGATCTGAGAACAAACAACATCAGACCACAGCCTGAATCTAGGACGCAAGATCGCACCAGCCAGATATCAAACTAGGAAATGAACACTCAACGACTATTCAAAACCAAAAGATTTACAACAGGGAACCAGAGAGGTTAATCTGTAAATGACAACAACGTTAGAACAATAAAAGAGGGAATAAATGGTGTAGGTATAGAACTTTCTAATGGAGAGGAAGGCAAGACGATACCAAGTAATAATAGACTGGTTCAAACCTAGGAAGATAAGGGTAAATTTCAAGGTAACCACAAAGAAAGTTAACAAACCTACTCATCAGAATAAAAGAGAAAAACATAAGGAATCGGTAAAACAAAAATCCACAAAAACAAAAGAAATGAAAAAAAAAAATCCACAAACTAAAGGAATTTTTTGTGGATTTTAAGAGGGAGTAAGAGGAACAAAAAGAACGTCTGCATAACAAAAAAAGCACTACAAAATGACAGCAAAAAACTCACACATATCAATAATTACACTGAACTTATATGGTCTAAATGCACCCATAAAGAGACAGAGAGTGACAGAATGGATAAAAAAACAGGACCCATCAATATGCTGTCTACAAGAGACTCACCTTAGAAACAAAGATGTAAATTTATTAAAAATCAAAGGATGGAAAAACATATATCATGCAAATAGCTACCAAAAAAGAGCAGAAGTGGCAATACTAATCTGAGATAAAATAGACTTTAAAAAAAAATCCACCATAAAAGACAAAGAAGGGCACTATATAATGATTAAAGGGATGATCCATCATGAAGACATAACCATAATAAATATCTATGTACCCAATGACAGGGCTACAAAATATGTAAAACAAACTCTAATAGCACTGAAAAGAGAAATTGACAGTTCCACAGTAATAGTAGGAGACTTCAACACACCACTCTCGGTAAAAGACACAACATCCAGAAAGAAACTCAACAAAGATACAGAAGATCTAAAGGATACAATCAACCAACCTGAACTCATAGACGTATATAGAACACTCCACCCAACAGCTGCAAAGTACACATTCTTTTCCAACCTACATGGAACGTTCTCCAGAATAGACTAAATCTTAGGCCACAAAGCAACCCTCAACAAAATCCAAAGCACTGAGATAATACAAAGTGTCTTCTCTGACCACAATGCCATCAAAGTAGAAATTAACAACAGGAAGAGCAATGAAAAAAAAAACAATTACATGGAAACTGTATAACACCTTGCTTAAAAATCACTGGGTAATAGAAGAAATCAGAGATGGAATCAAAAAATTCCTAGAATCAAAAGAGAAAAAAACACATCATACCAAAACCTTTGGGATACAGCAAAGGCAGTTTTCAGAGGCCAATTCATAACAATAGATGCCCACATCAAAAAACAAGAAAGGGATACAATCAAAACATTAACTACACAACTCAAACAAATAGAAAGAGAACAGCAGAAAAAGCCCACAGCCACCAGGAGAAAGGAAATAATAAAGATCAGAGCAGAAATAAATGAAATAGAGAATAGAAAAACAATACAAAGAATCAACAAAACCAAAAGTTGGTTCTTTGAAAGCATCAACAAAATCAACAAACCACTGGCCAAACTGACAAAAGAAAAACAGGAGAGGATGCAAATAACCCAAATAAGAAATGAAATGGGTGACATTACAACAGACTGAACTGAAATAAAAAGGATCATAACCGAGTATTATGAAAAACTATACTCCAACAAATTTGAAAACCTAGAGGAAATGGACATATTTCTAGAAACACACTATCTACCCAAACTAACACAAAACAGTGTTGAAAATCTGAACAGACTCATAACAAGAGAAGAGATTGAAAAGGTAATTTAAAGAAAAGAAATGTCAACAAAAAAAGCCCTGGCCCAGATGGCTTCACTGGACAATTCTACCAATCATTCGGAGAATACCTTACACCAGTACTACTCAAAATATTTCAGAACATAGAAAATGAATCGATACTTCTGAATTCATTCTATGAAGCCCACATAACCCTGATACCAAAACCAGGCAAACACACCACAAAAAAAGAAAATTACAGACCAATATCACTCATGAATGTAGATGCAAAACTTCTCAACAAAATTCTAGCCAATAGAATTCAACATCATATCAAAAAAATAATACACCATGACCAAGTAGGATTCATATCAGGTATACAAGGAAGGTTCAACATTAGAAAATCAATCAACGTAATCCACCACATAAATAAAATAAAAGAATCCCATCATAATCTCAATTGATGCAGAAAAGGCATTCAACAAAGTCCAACATCCATTCCTGGTAAAAACTCTCAATAAAATAGGTATAGAAGGGAAATCCTCAATATAATAAAGGGCATCTACAGAAAATCAACAGCTAACATCATTCTTAATGGATAGAGGCTGAAAACATTCCCCCTGAGAACAGGAACAAGACAAGGATGCCCTTTATCACCACCCCTATTTAACATCATGCTGGAAGTCCTAGCGAGAACAATAAGGCAAGGAAAGCAATAAAGGGCATCCAAATTGGTAATGAAGAAGTAAAACTGTCCCTAATTGCAGATAATATGATACTATACATAGACAACCCAAAAGACTCCACAAGAAAACTACTGGAACTAATAGAAAGACTCAGCAGAGTAGCAGGATACAAGCTAAAGATACGAAAAACAGTTGGATTCCTATACACCAATAAAGAGAACGATGAAAAGGAAATCAGGAAAACAATACCATTTATAATAGCCCCTAAAAAATAAAATACTTAGGAATAAATCTAACCAGGGATATAAAAGACCTATCCAAAATACTACAATGCTGAGTGAAATTAGTCAATCACAAAAGGACAAATATTGTATGAGACCTCTATTGTA
>NW_004443978.1:12212320-12213412 GCF_000243295.1 Trichechus manatus latirostris
GGTTGTTAACCAATGTCATAAAACAACATGTGTACTACTGTTTCATGAGAAACTATTTGTTCTGTAAGCCTTCACCTGAAGTACAATAAAATAAAATAAACTACAAAACACTACTACAAGAAACAAAAGTGATCTACATAAATGGAAGAACATACCATGCTCATGGATAGGTATACTCAACATTGTGAAAATAACAATTCTACCCAAAGCAATTTACAAATACAATGCAATCTCGATCCAAACACCAACAACATTCTTTAAAGAGATGGAAAACCTAATCATTAACTTTATATGGAAAGGGAAGAGGCCCCGGATAAGTAAAGCAATATCGAAGAAAGAGAAAGTAGGAGGATTTGCACTATCTGACCTCAGAACCTACTATACAGCTACGGTAGTCAATACAGCCTGGTACTGGTACAATGACAGATATATTGACCAATGGAACAGAATTAAGAACCCAGATGTATATGCATCCATCAACCATCACCTTATCTTCAACAAGGGCACAAAATCCATTAAATGGGGAAAAGACAGGTTTTTTTAACAAATGGTGCTGGTAAAACTGGATGTCCCTCTGCAAAAAAAAAAAAAAATGAAACAGGACCCATACCTTAAAACATACACAAAAACTAATTCAAAATGAATCGAAGACCTTAATGTAAAGCCAAAAACTATAAAGATCATACAAGAAAAAAGTAGAATCAATGCTAGAGGCCCTAATACACGGCATTAACAGGATACAAACCATAACTAACACACAAACTCCAGAAGGTAAGGTAGATAACTGGGATCTTCTAAAAATTAAACACTTATGCTCATCAAAAGACTTCATCAAAAGAGTAAAAAGAGTACCTACAGGCCAGAAAAAAAAATTGAGGCTACGACAAATCTGACAAAGTTCTAATCTCTAAAATCTACAGGAAAATCCAACAACTATACAACAAGAAGACAAACAATCCAATTAAAAAATAGGCAAAAGGGACAGATATATCACCAAACAAAACATTCAAGTGACTAACAGACACATGAGGAAATGCTCACCATCAGTAGCCATTAGAGAAATGCAAATCTAAACCACAATGAGATACCATC
>NW_004443978.1:12214557-12248398 GCF_000243295.1 Trichechus manatus latirostris
AGAGTATGGCCCCTGGACACCCTTTTAGCTCAATAATGAAGTCACTCCTGAGGTTCACCCTTCAGCCAAAGATTAGACAGGCTCATAAAACAAAACAAGACTAAGTGGGCACACCAGCCCAGGGACAAGGCCTAAAAGGCAGGAGGTGACAGGAAAGCTAGTAATGGGAAATCCAAGTTCGAGAAGGGAAAAGTGTTGACATGTCATAGGGTTGGTAACCAATGTCACAAAACAATATGTGTACTAATTGTTTAATGAGAAGCTAGCTTGTTCTGTAAACTTTCATCTAAAGTACAATAATTAAAAAAAAAAGAAATATATATAGAGTAAGTACCCAACAGGATCTAGTGTTTGTATAGTATTTTAAAATTTTCCAAGTTGACTCATGTTATTCATTTGACCTTCATCATGAGGCGGACAAAGCAGACATTTACTTACCCCAACCAACAGATGAGGTCAAGGGGTGATGATATAAAAGTCAGCCATCCATGGCTGAACCAGAATTAGAATCTAGGTCACCCAACTTTGTCTTAGGCTATGATCAACATATTTTTAGAATGTCTAGTGTGTAAAAAAAAAAAAAAAATTATAGAATCTTCTTTCTTCTGATCTGCTAAAATATTGTCAAAGATTAGTTCAATATGCCAAAGATCATGCTTACCAGCTGCTACACGAATATCAAACAAGCATACATGTTTCCAATTCTTCAAATTATAAACCTGAACCAAGACATTACGTTTATTGGAAACGTCACCAAATTAAGGACTCCCTCCTTCTATGGAAAGGACCTTTTTTAGTGCTGTTAACTAATGATTGTGCTGCTAAATTACAGGGAGTAAAATCGTGGATACATCTATCCCAGATGAGGAAAATCAAAGTTCCAACATGGGTTATTGAACCAGCAGGAGGACTAAAACTGAAGTTTAAACGCTGCCTGCATACCACCACTAATCATTCTCCACCAAAGGCTGAACTTTCTCTCCAACCTATACCAGAAGTGAAGGGACAGGAAATCTAGTTGGCTGAATTAGTAGGGCTTATGCTAACTTAAGAGAACAAAAATCTTCTCAACTGGACCAATAAATAACATCATGATAAACTGAGGAAATTTTGAAGTTGTAAAGGATTTCATTTTACTTGGATCTACAATCAACGCCCGTGGAATCAGCAGTCAAGAAGTCAAATGACGTATTTGCATTTGGCAAATCTGCTGCAAAAGAAATCTTTAAAGTGTTAAAAAGCAAAGATGTCACTTTGAGGCCTAAGATGCGTCTGACCCAAGCCATGGTGTTTTCAGGCACCTCATGCGCCTGCAAAAGCTGGACAATGAATAAGAATTGATATGTTTGAATTATGGTGTTGGTGAGGAATATTGAATATACCATGGACTGCCAGAAGAATGAACAAATCTGTCTTGGGTGAAGTACAGCCAGAACGCTCATTAGAAGTAAGGATAGTGAAACTTTGTCTCACATGCTTTGTACATGTTATCAGGAGGGGCCAGTCCTAGAGAAGGACATCATGCTTGGCAGAGTAGAGGGTCAGAGAAAAAGAGGAAGACCCTCAACGAGATGGATGGATAGAGTGGCTGCAACAATGGGCTCAAGCATAACAATGATTATAAGGATGGTGCAGGACCAGGCAGTGTTTCATTCTGTTGTACATAGGGTTGCTATGAGTCGGAAGCAACTTGATGGCACCTAACAATAACAACATACTAATTTTACCTTAATTTCTACTGTAATCATTGCATATTGAAAACAGGAGTGTTAAATACATTAGGGGCTGAAGTTTGTGGTTTAGTCTGTTTAATCATAGCAATAATCCCAGAAGTCACTATATGTTATTCATTGTCTGTTATTCACCTATATTATTATGGGTTTAATCAAGATAACTCTAATCTTCTCCATATGTATCTTAACTGTAGCCTGAGAAGAAAATGCACTTGTAAAATTAGCTCACCCAGTTGCTGGTGCAGGGAATTTAACTGATTATTGGATATGTCATCATAATCCTAAATCTATACAAGATAATTCAGATCCTTTAGCTTCCCCAATATTAAAACTATCATGTCATCACTTCACCACCAAAAAAATCTAGCTGTGCCCTAAAATGAGCACTAAGGGTTAAATCGTGGCATCCCCCTAACATGCCATTTCATCCAAATAGTCCTTGCTTCAATCTCACAGGTATATGATGCCTAGTTATAGATTGTAAAGGAGCAAAGACAGTTAACCTCCAAATTCCCTGTGTACAGGAAGGAGAATTAGTACTATATTTTATTGAATACTGTCCTGAGTCACCTAGGTATTATGATCATTAGTATCAGAATTGTTTAACAACCTTAAATGAACTATATCCTAAATATGAAAAATACAAGATGGTGCAGTGGTTAAAGTGTTCGACTGCTAACCCAAAGGTCAGCAGTTCAAAACCACCAGTGGCTCCAAGGAAGAAAGATATGACAGTCTGCTTCTGTAAAGATTTACAGCCTTGGGGTCTTACAAGCCTGTGAGCATCCATCTAAGATACTCCACTGGTCTCAACCCTTTGGGAGCAAAGGAGAATGAAGAAAACAAGATACAAGGGAAGATTAGTCCAAAGGACTAATGGACCACAACTACCACGGCCTCCACCAGACTGAGTCCAGTACAACTAGATGGTGCCCGGCTACCATCACGACTGCTCTGACAGAGATTACAACAGAGGGTCCCGGAAAGAGCTGGAGAAAAATGTAGAATAAAATTCTAACTCACAAAAAAAGACCAGACTTACTGGCCTGACAGAGACTGGAGAAACCCCAAGAGTATGGCCCCTGGACACCCTTTTAGCTCAGTAATGAAGTCGCTCCCAAGGTTCACCCTTCAGCCAAAGATTAGACAGGCCCATAAAACAAAATGAGACTAATGAGGCACAACAGCCCGGGGACAAGGACTAGAAGGCAGGAGGGAACAGGAAAGCTGGCAATAGGGAACCCAAGGTCGAAAAGGGAGAGTGTAGACATGTCGTGGGGTTGTTAACTGATGTCATAAAACAATATGTGTACTGTTTAATGAGAAACTATTTGTTCTGTAACCCTTCATCTAAAGTACAATAAAAAAAAATTTAGAAAAAATATTTTCAGCCTTGGAAACCCTATGGGGTCACTATGAGTCAGAATTGACTTAACAGCAGTGAATTTGGTTTTGGGGTTTGGGTTCTGAAAATTATACTAAGTTAGAACTTAAGTTTGGAAGATTTCAAATATGTAATAATAATCTAGTTGAGACATGGCTAATGCATGTAAATTTTTCTATTTCTGAGCCTTGTACCAATACTGTTATTTATGCCCTTTATGGTTATGTGTTCCTATGTGGAGTATATAATTACAGTGGTTTAAGTAATCCCTTTCCTAGGGACAGTCCTTATGCTTGGGCTATTCTGTGTGTAGATGAGTGGAGAATTCAAGGGCAACATACCTTAGGATCAATGGGTATCCCGTTTGACATTCATTCCACAAATGCTAGTCCACATTGGATAAGCGATATCAAACTAATTTCAATAACCAAAAGAGAAGTATATATGAAAATCCCATAGCAGAACATCCAGGATGGGGTTGGTCATTTTTAAGATCATTAATTCCCTCATATTGTATAGTAGAATTAAAAAAATCTTTGCAAAACCCGTCTGCCAGACTGGCACAAATAGCTGACAATGTTGCTAACAGAATGTCAGCTCAACAAAAATCATTAACCTCTTTGGCAAAGGTTGTCCTGGACAATCTGATTGTATTAGACTTCTTACTGGCACAGCAAGGAGGGGTATGTGCAGTAGCCAGTACATCCTGTTGCTCTTGGATAAATTCCTCTAGAATTGTAGAACAAGATATCCATAAAATTAGACATCAGGCTATTTGGCTGCACTCTATTTCTCCTTTAAAAACCCCAGATTTATTCGGATGGTTACACCAAGGGATAGAATCTTGGGATCACCAGTTCCTGCAAGTCATTTTAATGATAATAATATTAATTGGCTTAATCTATAATTTTTTCAAATATGTGGTTGCTGGAATTAATAAACGCCAGCACCCTAGAGCACATCCAGCTCCTAAACCAATAATGTATATTGATTCTGCCCACTTCTGCAATATGATTGACTGAGCGTAACCCTCATCTAATGACCATGGTGAAGAAACAGATGGCATCCAGTGAAAACCAGACCGTGAGATTAAAGTGACTGCCATGGCTACCACCTAGGAGCCCAGCAAAGTCCAGGCATCATCTTGTGATCATCGATGTACTTACTGTAATCAGTGATCAAAAGGAGGGATTGATAAAGTGTTAACCTAACCACAGCAGGCCATAACCACATAAGGCCAACTTGTTTGTCAGAATATGAGAAGCTTAAAACAATAGGAAACTACATCAAAGGAGCAGGACAGAGTGCTCTAACCAGTTCAGTGCGGGACGGTGGATGTGCATACCCAAACTAAAAAACAATTTAGTCCAGGAAGTGAGTTAAAGATCTACCCAGTATTGTACATAGCCCCCATGAAAAATAAAAAACATCACTCATATGACATACCCAGGACCCCTGAACCAAGAGACCAAATTGTTAGAAAAGACAACCAGAAAAGGTCACCCAATCATGATCTTAGTTCTTTGTCTTTACTTTAACCAATCATAGTCTGTAAGTAATTTACTCATAGGTACATGTTCCAATGATTGTAAAGGGTATGATGAAAGACCTTTACTCATAATGAATTAGCACCTGTCAAAATTGTATAAAAAGCACATATAGATTGTACTTCTTTGGATTTTCATCCGTTTAAAGCCTGAGTGCTTGCAACCAATTTCCCATTTGGTTTTCGGCTATGTCACAACAAAAATCTCTTTGTTGCAGAAGGCTTTAGTGAAAGTTGTTTCACTACAACACATGTAACCAGCACTCAGATCAAGAAACAGAATATACCCAGCATCCAAGAAGTCCCCTTATGTCTCCTTCTAGTCACTAGACCCATCATTCTCAAGACTTTTGCTCGACCCCCTCCCTTTTGTTACTTAAAAAAAGACTATGTAGTACTCATTCATGTCTGCTATCTTCTGCCCAATATATTTGTGAGATTCTTCTGTATTGCTACACATAGTCATTGATGGTCACTGTCAAGTTTGTCTTTTAGGAAAATTTAACAAAGATGTGACTGAGTCTCATGTGTGGATTATTAAAATCAGCCCCTTCCTTTCCTTTATACTCCTGGCACATACAATCAGCTTCTTACACCCTGGCCAAATTTAAGTGGGTGGGGTTGGCTCTCTCCACTTCCACACCTCTCCTTAAGACTCTTTATTCGTGTCTTAGATTTCTTACAACTTTCATGTAAATGCAAGTTCTCTTGTATGTAAGTGTGTGCACAGGTGTATACGTGTGTGTTTGTGTGTGCACATGCGAGTTGGGAGGGATGAGAAAAGTACTCTGTAGGGTCTATGTTTGTGCACGTGTGTTGGGAAGGAGGGAGAAGAAAGGAACTCTTCAGGGTCTTCTCCAGCCTGTGCCCCATTTGCGGCTGGGGGATGGCTGTCAGGCCATCCCAGATAGAAACAGTCCAGCTTTCAGGGTGTAGAGTTGTCTGAGCCTCCGGGGCCTCCAGCTGTGATGAACAGAGTAGGAAGTAGAGCTGTGGAGTGGCAGGGTGTGAATGACGGAGCCAGAGCACAGGCTGGCCCGGTAATGAAGGAACCACCCTCAGAGGAGACCTAAGTCATTACTGTCATTCTAACTGCCACCCTCCCAAATGCTCAGGAAGCTTACAAATCCCACAGCAATCCATTCCCCATTTCTGCTAGAAGAAAAATGAGAAATCGTATATAAGGAGGAATAAGTAATTCCTGCCTGTCTTCTTAAAAATACAAGACCCTGCATAGAATATGCTTTCAAGCCAAGGCCTGCAGACATCGGGAAGCCGCGGCTTTTGCTGCTAGGGCACATGCTGCCTGACGACTCCCCATAGAATTCCTGAAGGAAGGTGTTATATTACTAATAAAACCCACCCTTGCAGTCTTTCTTGGCTGAGCTTTGTCCTGGGAGCCCTTTACTCTTTCTCTTATGTATAAGGAGGCTAATGAGCTAGCATTTTCAAGGGCAGCTCTTCATGTAAAGGAGGGCAGGCTCTTTTCCCTCTCCACATAGAATGAAGATTTATTCTTTCTTAAACTGACAGTAGAAATGTTTTGAAACCTGGCCTGCCCTTTGAAGGCACTCTAGTGTAACTCCTGTAAGCTGAGATCCTGGTGGGGATTTTGAACTGAGGGTCTAGAAAGACAATGTCTCCTTACCTCTACAATATCATTTATAAGAACTGACTTTCTCTCTAAACCCATCCAATCTACTGCTTTGCCATATTTCTCTCTCTCTCTTCCTGTCTGCCTCTTTTTCTCTTAGTGTTTATATGTATTTGTGACTTTCCTTGTCCAAAAGAGTCTGATCCTTTTATATGTTGGCAGGGTGGCCTCTGGTTTAGAAATAACACCCTCCATTAGCCTTGGAATATTGATTGGAAACCAAGGCCCTAAGAGGCCCAAGAACTTCTGGCTACTTAGGGGCAGAATTGGGACTAGACAATCTCAAAATTCATTGTCTCTTCCCTACTAAGCTGAAGTTTCTCTTTTCTGTTTACTTCTTACCAGCCTCCTGGTGGGAGCACTCTAATAATCCCAATTCATCTTTCTGAGATGTAAACTACAGGCAGTAAAAGGTTTACAAATGATATCCCTTCCTGAGTGTGTCTTTAAAAAATTGAGTGATTAAGAGATAACCTGCTAACCAAAAGGTTGGCAGTTCAAATCCAACAGCTGCTCCTTGGAAACACTATGGGGCAGTTCTACTCTGTCCTATAGGGTCACTATGAGTTGTAATCAACTCCACAGCAACATTTCAAGACCAGGTGAAGGTAAGTCAGAACAGGTGCCTATGGTTCTTATTTTGCCTTACTTCAGTGCAAGAAAAGGCTCTAAGGCTTTTCAATGATTTAAAATGCAGCAAGTGAAGGTAACTGTTATGAAGAATTTTTGCAAGCAGGGGTTGGTTCAATGGTTTCAAAGTGTATTAAAGCATTAATAAAACATTGCATTAAAGGGCAAGTACAAGTTTTCCATCAGTTGGATGCTCATAACCCGGAGACTGCTGTACTTACCATCTCCTAGCCTCCATGAATATTTTCCCGATCATGTCGCAACTTGTCCTCAAGAAAAATATGATACTATACTCCACATGAGGTTATTCATGACTACCAATGGGTAAAATAGGGCCCTTTTTCCCAAGAGTATTTGCATTTCAACAAGGGCACAGGCATGCATACATCCTGGAGTTGTCATTTATGCTGTTTACAAAAAATACTCCTTCTTCTTATGATGGAGGGGAGGGGGGAAACACTAAATAGACAATAGATAAGTGGTAACTTTGGTGAAGGGTAAGACAGTACACAATACTGGGGAAGCCAGACCAACTTGTACAAGGCAAGGTCATGGAAGCTTCATAGACACATCCAAACTCCCTGAGGGACCGAATTGCTGGGCTGAGGGTTGTGGGGACCATGGTCTCAGGGAATATCTAGCTCAATTGGCGTAACATAGTTTATAAAGAAAATGTTCCATATTCTACCTTGGTGAGTAGTGTCTGTGGTCTTAAAAGCTTCTGAGCAGCCATCTAAGATACTCCACTGGTCTCATCTCATCTGGAGCAAGGGAGAATGAAGAAAACCAAAGACACAAGGGGAAGACTGGTCCAAATGACTGGTGGACCACAAGTACTACAGCCTCTACCAGACTGAGTCCAGTACAACTAGATGGTACCCGGCTACCATCACTGACTGATCTGACAGGGATCACAACAGAGGGTGCAGGAAGAGCTGGACAAAAGTATAGAACAAAATTCTAACTCACAAAAAAGACCAGGCTTACTGGCCTGACAGAGACTGGAGAAACCCCAAAAGTATGGTCCCCGGACACTCTTTTAGATCAGTAATGAAGTCGCTCCCAAGGTTCACCCTTCAGCCAAAGATTAGACAGGCCCATAAAACAAAATGAGACTAATGGGGCACAACAGCCCAGGGACAAGGACTAGATGGCAGGAGGGAACAGGAAAGCTGGTAATAGGTAACTCAAGGTTGAGAAGGGACAGTGTTGACATGTCATGGGATTGCTAACCAATGTCATAAAAAAAATGTGTATTAACTGTTTAATGAGAAACTATTTGTTCTGTAAACCTTCATCTAAAGTACAATAAAAAAATTTTGTAAAAAAAGTCCTTCTTCTTGCCTTCTCATCACATGGTAGGTTGAACTCCACCCCCGTGAAATCAGATTTGGCCACATTACCCACTTCAGCTAATAAACTATGGAAACTTTAAGAAGCAGTGTGTGATTTGCCACATTCCTTTTTCCTGACTCAGCAATTAAAAGCATGTGTAAAGCCCCCATCAGCCTGGACCCCTGAGTAACTGCAATGAACAGAGTCCCCTACTTACTCACTGTCTTAGTTATATAGTGCTGCTGTAACAGAAATATCACAAGTGGACGGCTTTAACAAACAGAAGTTTATTCTCTCACAGTCTAGTAGGCTAGAAGTCCAAATTCAGGGTGTCAGCTCCAGGGGAAGTCTTTCCCTGTTGGCTCTGGAGGAAGGTCCTTGTCATCAACCTTCCCCTGGACTAGGAGACTTCCACTCAGGAACACGGGGTCCATAGGACGTGCTCTGCTCCCAGCACTGCTTTCTTTGTAGTATGAGGTCCCTGTGTCTCTGCTTACTTCTCTCTTTTATATCTCAAAAAAGATTGACTGAAGACAAAATCTAAACTTGTAGGTTGAGTCTTGCCTCATTAACATACCTGCCACGAATCCCATCTCATCAACATCATAGAGATAGGATTTACAACACGTAGGGAAATCACATCAGATGACAAAATGGTGGATAATCACACAATACTGGGAATCATGGCCTAGCCAAGTCAACACACATTTTTGGGGGACACAATTCAATCCATGACACTCAAATTTGACCTGTAGGGAGAGGGAGAAATGCATTTTGTTGGATTAACCTCAGAGGTTTTGTGATTGTTACTGCAGCATAACCTAACATTCATTCTGATAAACACAATGGAATTTCAGACATCAAAAATTGTATGCCCAACAATACTGAACAATCTTAGAGGACATGGGATGCCATCTCTGAATAGGAGAAATATCAAAGAATTTCTGGACAGGTTTTAAAACCATCACAGTAAGGGAGGGTGCAGAGCTTGCTAGTTGTTTAATCAGATTCCATTTTTACCTTCTTAATAGCAGAACCCCTAAGTTAGAGGTGGCAGATGACTCAGATTTTTTTTTTTTAATCTACGTTTCCCAGTCTCCCTTGAAGATGGCGGAGTCCAGTGAAACGTAAGCAGAAGTCATTGCTTAAGGTCTCAAGGAAAGTTCTTTAAAGGGTATATTGTTTTGGAAAGTGCCTGTTCCCCACTGTCGCAGCGGCGGCGAATGGTGGGACAGCGGAGACAGTAACCAACACAACTCTTACAGAGAAGTGGGGCCAGGAGGGTCACTCTGAGGAGTCGACCCTCGGCTTCAGTCCCAGGAGTTTATTTATAGTCAATACAGCAAGCAGTGAAGCAAATAACAGAACAATGGGCTTTGGGTGAATAACAATAAGTTTCGGGCAAGGGAGAAGGAATTCAGGTAAACAAGCCAATCAGTAACAGGACAATAGGTTTGGGAAAACAAGTTGTGACAAGTCTCAACATGTTAGGGACAAGTCTCAACATGCTGTGCAGCATAGAGGCATGTGGGAGCTGCAGTTGTCAATAGTGCAGCCATGTTTAAATGGCATATATCCCCACCCCTCACCCCACCCCCACCCCCACTTCTTTAATTCTTCCTGCCTGGTTGCAGACGATACAGCTGGAGCTTCAGTAACTATCTTAAAACCATGAGGCAACCTTGAGGATGGAAGCTACCCATTAAGGATGGCGTCTTAGTCATCTAGTGCTGCTTTAACAGAAATACCACAAGTGGATGGTTTTAACAAAGAGAAGTTCATTCTCTCACAGTCCAGTAGGCTCCAACTCCAAATTCAGGGCGTCAGCTTCAGGGGAATGCCTTCTCTCTCTGTCGGCTCTGGAGGAAGGTCCTTGTGATGCATCAGTCTTCCTTTGGTCTGGGAGCATCTCAGCGCAGGAACTTCAGGTCCAAAGGAACACGGTCTGCTCCCGGCACTGCTTTCTTGGTGGTATGAGGTTCCCATGTGTCTTTGCTCGCTTCTCTCTTTTATATCTCAAAAGAGATTGCAGTAAGACACTATCTAATCTTGTCAGCCTCATCAGTATAACCTCATCACAGTGATAGAATTTACAACACATAAGGATATCACATATAATCTCATCATAGTGATAGAGTTTACAACAAATAAGGAAATCACATCAGATAGTACAATCATACAATACTGGGAATCATGACCTAGTCAAGTTGTTACACTAATTTTTTGGGGGGACACAATTCAATCCATGACAGATGGCAAAGCAGAAAATTTAGAGACTGAGTCCTGGGAGACATTGTAAAGTCAACATTCCAACCCTAACTTCCTAATTCTGAATTAAAGTTCTGAGAGAGAAAAATAAGCCTCTATCTTATTTAGTGATGTCTGTCACCAAAATCAATCCCTAACTGATACATAGGACCAGAAAGAATTACAGAGAGGAAAAAATATCATTTAATAATTTTGTAAAGTAATAATTTTATGAAGTGTTGTCTAAAATGAGTAGGAGGTTGTCAGGCAAACAATGCAAGGAAGAACATTCCATGAAGAAGGAGTAGCATGGTTAAAATGTCAAGGAAGTAAAGAAGATCATGTCAAAGACATTTGGTGTCACAGATTGAATTGTGCCTCCCAAAAAATGTAAGTATTAATTTTTCCAGGCCATGATTCCCAGTGTTGTGTGGTTGTCCTCCGTTTTCTGATTGTAATTTTATGTTAAAGAGGATTAGGGTGGGATTATAACACCACCCTTACCCAGGTCACATCCCTGATCCAAGGTAAAGGAAGTTCCCCTGGGGTGTGCCCACACCACCTTTTAGCTCTCAAGAGATAAAAGGAAAGGGAAGCAAGCGGAGAGAGGGGACATCATACCACCAAGAAAGCAGTGCCGGGAGAAGAGTCCTTTGGACCTGAGGTTCCTGGGCTGAGATGCTCCCAGAACAAGGGAAGACTAATGACAAGGACTTTCCTCCAGAGCCGACAGAGAAGGCCTTCCCCTGGAGCTGATGCCCTGAATTTGGACTTATAATCTACTAGACTGTGAGAGAATAAATTTCTCTTTGTTGAAGCTATCCACTTGTGGTATTTCTGTTAGAGCAGCACTAGATGACTAAGACACTTGGTTACTTTCTCTTGAGAAGGAAGAGCTATTGGAGTCATTTGGTAGTGGCTGCTTGAAAATCGTATTTGATGATTCCAGAGACAGAAATACCAGAACTTCAGGAAAGTTGAAAAGAGGTAGGGTGGCAGACAGAGATTTCACAATAAATTGCAATTAAACATCCTCTTATTTTTTGTCCCAGTTAGTATATACAGAAAACTCAAGGTAGCTGTGTAAATGGTCAAGAACCACTTGGAGACTTGCAAGCTGATTTTGGAGATATCTACGTCTCTGTCATTGATGAGGTATCTATCTTGATGCCATGACTAGGTCAGTGATGTCATTCATGACTTTAGTTTTAGGATGACACGTTTTGGTGTGGTCACCCCAAGTGCCAGAAATTAAAACTCATATAAGGAATCAACTTTCATTTGCTAGTTTTGATATTATCTCAGAAACAATGACCAGTGTTCTTGGGCCAGTGTTCCATTCTGCATTCGAATTGGCTGAAATGACTTATTTTCAGAGCCTCCAAAGATTCTGGGACTTCTAAAGGCAAATTGAAAGCAAGCAGGTGATTATTTTAATTTCTTGCCCAAAGGAAAACTGGAAAAAAAAAGATGAGTCAAACTCTGTACAGGAATTTCTTTTTCTTTTTTTAACAATATTTTATTGTGTTTTCGGTGAGAGTTTACACAACAGATTAGGTTTCCATTTAACAACTTCTATACAAATTATTCAGTGACATTGGTTACATTTTTTACAATGTGTCACCATTCTCATTAATTCCATTCTGGTTGTTTCAAGTTTCCCTGCCACCTTACCTTCTCATTTTTGCTGTAGGGTATTATTGACCATTTAGTCTCATATAGATGATTTTTTAAAGGAACACAGAACTCACTGGTTATATTCCTTATTTTATGAGCCACTATGTTATTTAGCTAAGAAGTAGCCCTAGGGGCTAGTTTCGGTACAAGATTTAAAGAGTATCTCAAGGCAATAGTGTCGGGGAGTCCTTCAGTCTCAACAGGTCCAGTTAAGTCTGAACTTCCTAAGAATTTGAGTTCTGTTCTACATTTTTCTCCCATTCTATCAGGATCCTTCTATGCTGGCCCTGCTAAGAACGGTAGCTGGGCACCACCTAGATTTTCTGGTCTCAGGATAGATGAGGCCATGTTTCATGTAGACTATTTGTCCTGTAGACTAGTTTCTTCTTTGGTTTCCTTCTTCCTCTTTTGCACCAAATGAGTAGAGACCAATAGTTTTATCTTAGATATCTCCCCTCCCTTCTGCCTATCTGCACCATGTGCTGTACATCACAACCCTAAGCAGCACAGGCACAACCTACCAGAACCTGCCCTGCACTGACCTCCAGCCCATTCTGTTGGCCCCAGTACCTGCCACAAACAACCCATCCAAGCCCCTCTCCTTCAACTGGACCTGCCCTACTGTACCATAGTTGAGGGACTGGCCCTTCCCACTGGACAAGGAGGTGAAAAGTATCATCCCCACAGACGAGCAAACAACTAAAGAATGCGCAGCCTGCCTGCACAGACATAACTAAATAAAACAAAAAAGTGGGACAAAACAAACAAATCTACAATCAATAAACAAAGAAAATAACTACTGAATGTCCCGAATACAGCAGACAATATTAAAACATATTAAAACACAGGACAGGATGGTTCCAGTAGGTGTCCAAAATAAAACACCAGTTGACTTTCCAGTAGAAGAAAAGGCACTGGAACTACCTGATAGGGAATTCAAATCTCTAATATTCAGAGCTATAAAGAATTGAAGCAAAAAGCAGACAAAAATGAGGAAAAAATAGACAAATTCATGGAAAATACAGACAAAACAAAGGAAGAATGAAAGAAAATAAAACAGGAACAAAATGTCAAAATAAATTCACAACTTGAAATCATTAAAAAACAACAATTAGAAATCCAAAAGATAAACAACAAGATTTCAGAAATGGACAGTGTCAGAAGGTCTGAGGAGCAGGTTTGAAACAATGGAAGACAGGATCAATGAAACAGAAGACGAATACGTTGATACCACTTTCAGGAAAAATCAGAAAAAAGAACAAAGAAAAATGAAGAAACCCTGAGAATTATGTGGGATACAATGAAAAGCAAAAATTTTTGAGTGATTGGCGTTCCAAAACAGAGCGAGAAAACAGGAAACACAGAGAGGATCATTGAAGAACTGCTGACAGAAAACTTCCCCAATATCATGAAAGATGAAAAGATGACCATCAAGAAGCTCAACAAACCCCATGTAGGATGGACCCCAAAAGAAAATCACCAAGGCATACCATAATCATACTTGCTAAAACCAAAGACAAAGAAAGAATCCTGAGAGCAGCTCAAGAAAAACAAAAAGTCACATACAGAGGAGAAATAATAAGAGTAAGCTCTGATTACTCAGCAGAAACCATGCAGGCAAGAAGGCAATGGGATGACATATATAAAACCTTGAAAGGAAAAAATTGCCAACCAAGAATAATATATCCTGAAAACTATCATTCAAATATGATGGTGAAATTAGGACATTTCCAGATAAACAGAAATTAAGGGAATATGTAAAAACCAAACCAAACTTACAAGAATTATTAAAGGGAGTCCTTCAGTTTGAGAACAAACATCAAAGGACAGCCTGAATCTAGGATGCAAGATCACATCAGCCAGTTACCAACCTAAGAAATGAACTCTCAAGGAATATTCAAAACCTAAAGATTTACAACATGGAACCAGAGAGGTTAATGACAACAACATTAGATCAATAGAAGAGAGACTAAACAATGTAGGTATAGAACTTTGTAATGTAGAGGAAGGAAAGGTGATACAAAGTAATAACAGACTGCTTCAAACCTAGGAAGTGAACTGTGAAGTTCAAGGTAACCACAAAGAAAGTTAACAAACATACTCATCAAAGTAAAGAAGAAAACATAAAGTCTCAGTAAAAACAAAATCTACATGAACAAAAGAAATGAAAAAAAAAAATCCACAAACTAAAGAAATTCAGCAGAGGAGAGTAAGAGGAACAAACAAATGTTCAGCACCACAAACAAACGCACTACAAAATGACAGCAATAAATGCACACCTATCAATAATTACACTGAACATAAACGGTCTAAATGCACTGATAAAGAGACAGAGGGTGACCAAATGGATAAGAAAACAGGATTCACCAATATGCTGTCTATAAGAGACACACCTTAGAAACAAAGATGTAAATTTATTAAAAATCAAAGGATGGAGAAAAAAAAAAATCCAGCAAACAGCTGCCAAAAAAGAGCAGGAGTGGCAATAGTAATCTCAGATAAAATAGACTTTAAAACAAAATCTACCATAAAAGACAAAGAAGGGCACTATATCATGATTAAAGGGATGATCCTTCATGAAGACATAACCATAATAAATATCTACTTGCTCAATGACAGGGATCCAAAATACATAAAACAAATTTTAACAGCATTGAAAAAAGAAATTGACAGTTCCACAGTAATAGTAGCAGACTTCAACACACCACTCTCGGTAAAGGACAGAACATCTAGATAGAAGCTCAACAAAGATACAGAAGATCTAAAGGCCACAGTCAGCCAACTTGACCTCATTGACATATATGGAACACTCCACTCAACAGCTGCAAAGTACACATTTTTTTCCAACCCACATGGAACGTTCTCCAGAATAGACCACATCTTAGGCCGCAGAGCAACCTTCAACAAAATCCAAAGCATTGAGATAATACAAAGTATCTTCTCTGATCACAATGTCACCAAAGTAGAAATTACCAACAGGAAGAACAAGGAAAAAAAAATCAGTTACATGGAAACTAAATAACACCCTGCTTACAAACCACTGGGTAATAGAAGAAATCAGAGATGGAATAAAAAAATTCCTAGAATCAAATGAGAAAGAAAACACATCATACCCAAACCTTTGGGATACAGCAAAGGGAGTACTCAGGGGTCAATTTATAACAATAGATGCACACATCAAAAAAGAAGAAATATTTAAAATCAAAAGGTTAGCTTTACAACTAAAACAAATAGAAAGAGAATAGTAAAAGAAGCCCACAGCCACCAGAAGAAAGGATATAATAAAGATCAGAGCAGAAATAAATGAAGTAGAGAATAGAAAAACAATAGAAAGAATCAACAGAACCAAAAGTAGTTTCTTTCAAAAGATCAAAAAAATCAACAAACCATTGGCCAAACTGACAAAAGAAAAACAAGAGAGGAAGCAAATAACCCAAATAAGAAATGAAATGATGTATTATTGAGATGATCATGTGATTCTTTTCTTTTGTTTTATTTATGTGGTGGATTACATTGATTGATTTTCTAATGTTGAACCATCCTTGCATACCTGGTATGAATCCACTTGGTTGTGGTGTATTTTTTTTATGCGATGCTGAATTCTATTGGCTAGAATTTTGTTGAGAATTTTTGCATCTATATTCATGAAAGATATTGGTTTGTAATTTTCTTTTTTGTGTGGTGTCTTTGCCTAGTTTTGGTATCAGGGTTATGCTGGCTTTACAGAATGAATTCAGAAGTATCTCTTATTTTTCTGTTCTGAAATAGTTTGAGTAGTACTGGTGTGAACTCTTGTAGGTATGTTTGGTAGAATTCTCCAGTGAAGCCATGTAGGCCAGGATTTTTTTTTATTATTATTATTACCTTTTCAATCTCTTCCCTTGTTCTGGGTCTGTTCAGATATTTTACCTCAGTTTATGTCAGGTTTGGTAGGTAGTGTGTTTCTAGAAATTTGTCCATTTCCTCTAGGTTTTCAAATCTGTTGGAGTTCAGTTTTTCATAGTACTCTGTTATGATCCTTTTTATTTCAGTTGAGTTTGTTGTAATGGCCTCCACTTTCTTTCTTCTTCTTTTATGATTCCTAATATGTGTGTATTGTTCTTCTTGATGGTGTCCCACATAACCTGTAGGATTTCTTAGATTTTCTTCAATCTTTTTTCTGTTTATTCCTTATATAGAGTAATTGCAAGGGTTTTGTCTTCTATTTCACTGGTTCCTTTTTCCATTGTTTGAATTCTACCACTATGTCCTTCTGCTGAGTTGTTTTGTTCTGTTATTTTATTGTTAAGCTTCTGAATTTTTAGTTGTTGTTTTTGTAAGGATTCTATTTCTTTATTAAGTTTCTTGTTTTGTCCTTGTATTGTTTTCCTGAATTCATCTAGATTTTTTTCTGTGTTTTCCTTGATCTCTTTGAGGACCCTTAATACTAGTTTTTTGAAGTCTTTTTCAGGTAGTTCTGTTATCAGTTCTTCCTCAGAAATTTTTTCCATCCCGTTATCCTGTTTGTTTGCTTGAGCCATCTTATCTTGTTTCTTCATATGATTTGTAATTGACTATTCTCTTCAAGACATTAACGTTTTATTTTAATTATATATTTCTTTGTTGATTATATGTTTGCTTGTCTTTATTTTTAAATTATTTTATTGTATTTTATTTGATATATCCAGAACTTAGCTTCTTCCCTTTCTGTTTAGATTGACTACCTTCCTTTGCATTATTTTAATTGTTGTTGTTTTGTAATATTGGTTTGTGTATGACTTTGGTGCTGCTGGTTGGGTGGCTGTAATTTTTCTCACTGATGGGTATGGTGGGTCACACACACACAAATTTTCTGATGTTTGGCACATATGTCTTCCCTTATAGGATTGCATGGACGTGTGAGAACAGATCCCGAACCTGATGAGGGACACCAGGTGCCGGGTAGTTAGAATCCTTCACAGCTCTTGGGTGGCTATGTGATTATTGTGTGTTGGTGTGAGCTATTAGTACCGCCTCTGGAGAATAGGACAGGTCATCTTTGCACTCACAAGGAGGCAATGCTACACAAATGGGTAAGGTAAGTCCTCTGCTATGTACAGACTGGCATCCCAATAGAGGTGGAAGGGCAGAGGGCCTCTGTGTATGTGGGGATGACCTGAAGAAATAGGTAGAGTGTGGGAGCATTACACGGTGGGCCAGGTGAAGTGTGCAGTGAGTGAGGCTCTGGGGGCACCAGGCTGCATAGGCAGTGGAGGTAGGGGTTGCTCAAATGGGAAAAGGGGGCAGCATGAGGCCAGTTGCGGGGAATTTCTGGTTATCACTTGGCTGTTTTACTATTCAATGGATGTCTCCATCCCAATGGATGGGCACCACTGCTGATAGGAAATCTCATCACTAATTCCTAGATCCCTCTTTTCTTTATACTTACCAGGGACTCTGCAGCTTTGATCAGCTTTCTTGTACCTACCTTTGTCCCTCTGTAGATATTCACTCCCTGTCTTATCAATCCTCTGTCCTGAGGTTCCGACAATACAGTCTGTCTAACTTCGCTTCAGTGTCACTTACCTGTGTTTCCCTAGTTTCAAAGTTATGGCACTCTTAGTTGTCTCGGTTATCTAGTGCCACTATAATAGAAATATCACAAGTTGATGTATTTAACAAATAGAAATTTATTTTCTCAGTTTAGGAGAGTAGAAGTCTGAATTCAGGATGCTGACTCTAGGGGAAGGCTTTCTCTCTCTCTGTCGGCTCTGGGGGAAGGTCTTTGTATCTTCAGCTTCTGTTTTCTGGTTCCTTGGAGATCTCCACGTGGCTTGGAATCTGTCTTTCCCCATCTCTGCTTGCTTGCTTGCTTGTTTAATCTCTTTTACATCTCAAAAGAGGTTAACTCAAGAATACCTAACACTAATCCTGCCTAATTAACACAACAAAGACAATCCATTCCCTAATGGGATTATAACCACCGGCATAGAGATTAGAATTTTTGGGGGACACAATTGAATCTATAACACACGTGTCACCTTCTCAGGCTAATTCTGACCCAGAATGCGACAGGCCCACCTCATTTCTTTCTACTTTTACACAGTATCTCTGCCTCTGGCTGTATTTTCCATGATGTTGCCTTCCTGGTCTCCTCACTTGGGGCTGCCATTTGTTGCTATCTCAAAATGGTCATGCTGCACTGGGTCAGTAGGCAGAGCTGGGATGATCTGAGAATCTCCTCGTTCCTACTGTTTTTGTTTTAACTCTCTTTCCAGTCAGTGCTCAGTCCAATTCTTCAAACTTCTGTTGGTTGTTTGGATACCCAAGATTGTAGTTTGTATCTGTTGCGCTTCGTTTCTCAAGTCTTTGTTGCAGGAGGACTTTATGGTGCAGCTGTCTAAGCCATCATCTTAACCGGAAGTCTGTACTGTTAATTTCTGAATGCTCATTTGACTGTTCCATTACATAGCTTTGCTGAGAGAGAATAAAGTGTGGTGGTAAAGAGCATGGGTTCCCAAAGTGTGGCACTCTGAGTTGCCATGTGATCATTGTCTAGTAGTTTGGTCTCTCTATGCCTCAACTTCCCCAGCTATAAAATGGTGAGAATTTATGCCTACTAAAAAGAGTGACTGTGGAGTTTAAAAGCGATCACACTTAAAAAGTGCTTAGAACACTGAAACTTAGAAAGAATTCAATAAACATCAGTTATTGCAAATGATAATTTTCAAAATATGTCTGTACCTCTTAAAACATTGTAGTTCTTTTGGGGGCAAACATCTTGCCTTTTTCACATAGTGTAGATACAATGTCATACACATAACTGGTGGTGAGTGAATGCTTCCTGGTGGGTGGTTCAGTTTAACACTGGCTTACAGGAGTTGTCTTGCACATAAAATTGGAAAGGAGCAGGGCTGGGAGAAATTATAGTGGTTTTTTTTCTTATAATTTATGTTTTGTTGTTGTTGAGAATACACACAGCAGAACATACACCAACTCAATAGTTGCTACACATACAAATCAGTGATATTGATTACATTCTTCTAGTTGTGCAACCATTCTCATCATCCTTTTCTGAGTTGTTCCTCCCTCATTAACATAAACTTACTGCTCCCTAAATTTCCTATCTAATCTTTCAAGTTGCTGTTGTCAATTTGATCCCATATAGATATATGAGAACTTGAAATTCTGTTCTTCATCCTCCCTGCCCTTTTGATCAGGATTCTTCTGTAGAATCTTTGATCAAAATGTTCAGTAACGGTAGCTAAGCATCATCCAGTTTTTCTGGTCTCATGGCAAAGTATGCAGTTGTTCATGGAAGCAATTAGCCACACAGTCTATTTCTTCCTCCTATTTCTGACTCTCCTTCTTCCTCTGTTAATCCAAGTGAGTATAGACCAATTGTTGTACCTTGGATGGCTGTTTGCAAGCTTTTAAGACCCCAAGCACTATGCGACGAACTAGGAGGTAGAACAGAAGCACTAAACATGTTATTAGGCCAATTAACTGGGATGTCCCATGAAATCATGATCCTAAACCTTCAAACCAAGGAACCAAATCTCACGAGGTGTTTGATTGTACATAAGCAGCCTCAGCTGCTACTCTTTTTTTTTTTGTCATTGTTGTAAATATATCTATCACACAACTTTTGCCAATTCAATTTTTTACAGGTATACAACTTACGGACAGCAATTACATTAATCGACTGTGGAACGTTACCCATAATCAATGCGATTTTTCCCTCACCGTAAACTAAAACTCAGTACTCTATAAGCAATAACCACCCCCCTCCTTCCTGCCCCTGGTAACCACTAACAAACTTTGTTCTGTATACTTTCCTGTTTTTGTCTTTTTATATAAGTGAGGCCATACAATATTTGTCTTTTTGTGATTGACTTATTTCACTCAGCCTAATGTCTTTGAGCTCCACCCATATTGTAGCAGTGTATCAAGACTTCATTTCTCTTACTGGCTGAGTAGCATTCCATTGTATGTATGTACGGTATTTTGTTTATCCATTTATCTGTTGTTGCACATTTATTTTAGGTTGTTTCCACATTTGGCTGTTGTGAATAGTGCTGCAGTGAACATTGGTATACAAGTCTCTTTTCAAATCTCTGCTTTCAAGTCTTTTGGGTATATACCTAGGAGTGGAACTGCTGGGTCACATGGTAGTTTTATTTTTTTGTTTTTGAGGAACTTCCATACTGTTTTCCACAATTGCTGTACCATTTTGCATTCCCACTAGCAATGAATAAGAGTTCCAATGTCCCCACATTCTTGTCAACATTTGTTATTTTCTATTTTTCTTTTTCATCTTATCCATCTTAACAGGAGTGAAATGATATCTCATTGTGGTTTTGATTTATATCTCTCTGATGGCTAATGAAGTTGAGCATTTTTTCATGTGTTTTGGTGGCCATTTGAATGTTCTCTTTGGTGAAATATCTATTCAAGTCCTTTGCCTATCTTATGATTGGGTTACTTATCTCTTTGTTGTTAAAATGTCTAGGTTTTATATATATATTGGTTGTTAGATTCTTGTTGGATATATGGTTTCTGAAGCTATTCTCCCAGTCAGTAGCTTGTCTTTTCACCTTTTTTGGTAGTCTTTTGATGAACGAAAGTTTTTAATTTTTATAAGATCTCATTTATGTATTTTGTATTTTGCTGTTAGTACTTTTGTTATTATATTAGGTAATCCATTGTTAAAAGCTAGACCTGACAGCATTGGCCTGTTATTTCTTCTAAGAATTTTATGGTTTTAGTTTTCACATTTAGGTCCTTAACCCATTTTGAATTTGTTTTTGTGTATGATGTGAGGAATGGATCCTATTTTATTTTTCTGCATGTGTGAATCCAATTTTCCCAGCATCATTTATTGAAAAGACTCTTCTTTCCTCATCAAAGGGACTTAGCACCCTTGTCAAAAATCAATTGACCATAGATTTGTAGGTTTATTTCTGGACTCTCGATTCTATTCCTGTGGTCTATGTGTCTATTATTATACAAGTACCAGGCTGTTTTGATTACTGTAGCTGCATGATATGCTTTAAAATCAGGAAATGTGAGTTCTCCTACTTTGTTTTTCTCTTTCAACATTGCTTTCGCTATTCAGGGCCTCTTGCTATTCCATATAAAGTTGAGGATTTATGTTTACTTTTCTGTTAAGAAGCCTATTGAAATTTTGATTGAGTTTGCATTGGATCTATAGATCAATTTATGTAATATTGAATAAACTATTGTGTTTTAGATTTTATGTCACTTATTCATGATCCAGTAATCCATTTCAATTTATTCATGACTCATTTTATTCTTCAAGTTTTTAGAAACAAAATTCTGTTTAGAAGTCTATTAGGGAATCATGTAAGTAAACAAATCCACTTTTCCCTCAAGATATTTAATCCTGGAATATTTGTCTTTGGGAAATTTGTTATCGTAGCTAATGTTCTGGTGGCATTCGCTATTCATTATTATCCTCTCTCTGTTCTATCCATCCATTCATCCATCCATCCACATACGAAATGGTCACTGAGTTCCTACTATGTGCCGTCTTCATTGCTATGCAAGGGTTCCATGGTGCTGTATAAATAAACAAGTTCCATGTCTGAGTGGTACTTAAAACCTAGTGGAAAGATAAGGCTTCAACTAATCACACAAAGAAATGCAAAACTGTAACTGAAACAAGTACTCTGAAGAAAATCTGGTAGAGTGATGTTTTTCTGAGGAACTGATACATATATACATATGTGGGTATGTATGTACATGTGTGTTCACACACGAATGCTTACATACATGTACAAATATACACAAATGTCCCACATATGTGTATGTGGAATATAAATTAAATTGTTGTTGTCATAAATTTTATTGTTTAATGGTTACTATATAACCTGAACTCTATTTTTATGCAATATTAGTATGCAAACAGACAATCGTCTTTCCTTTGTACGCATTCCATCTCTTGCTCCTTTCCAAATATTAACAATAGCTGATATTTGTAGAGCACTTACAGAGACTGTGTTGAAAAGCTTAAATACGCCCAACAACACTATGAGGTAGGCACTACTATAGTCACCACTCCCAGATGAGGAACATAGGCCAGGGGAGTTCACTACCTTGTCCATAGTCACACAGCAATGGGGAGCTGTGTCTCTGGCCACCTGCTTTTGTTTCTCCACATCAGACACTCTAAGGAATTGATCTGGTGGGAGCTGGGGGTGTGCAGGATTCTATGGAGAAGCAGGGAGCAAGGATGTGATGACAATTCATTCTGTGACATAAGAGGTGAGTTTGGGAGGATCACTAGAATAGGAATTTTATTGGCACCAACTGGTCCCTGGCTCTTCTTAAGCTAGCTTGCCTGTTCCCATCATGTCCACAGCCTCTTCTGTTTGGATGGTGTATAATGTCATCCCCTCTTGAAGTTTCAGGCATGAACTATTTTCTGGACACCTCTACCTGATGTTATCCAGCACTTCATGCTCAGTTGGATCAAAGTCATCATTCCTCCATCTCATTTTTTGTTTCTCTCCTGTTCTCTCAACTCCATTTGTGGTATATATTTTCAAATTCATCTTCAACTTCCCTCACACTCAGTATCAAGTTGATCAGTAGATAAGTTGATTGCATCTCAGAAACATTTTGTTTAATTCAAAGATTTTTCAATTCTGTGGCTCACCGAGTTCCCTGTGAGGCATGCTTCTCTCCATTGACACTCTTCTGTCCTCTCATTCCTTCAAGTCTGGCTCCCAGCATAACAACCCACAAGTTTGATCCTTGCCTCTCAGTGAGGCTGAGAATCATTTCTGTGCTTGGAATGTAGATCGTTCTGGCCAAGGGGTCCCTGCAAAGGGGAAGGAGGCCAAGTTTTTCCTGCGTGAATAGGCACTCGTGTCAGCAGATGCACTGCTCTCTGAAAACTGAGCTTGGAAATCTTCAACAGCACTTGGATCTTCCCCAACGCCACATGGGCAGGTCCTCGAAAGAAGCCAGCTTCCTGATTGCCCTGAAGTTAGTTGTAAGGGGTGCCAGATGCTCAAAGGATCCCAGGCCAGCTTTGCAGGGGCCTGTGTCAAGTTACACTTTTGTGCGTGTTTCAGTTGTGTGGATGGGAGGCTACATATATGTGCCTGGGTGTGTGGTTGAACTGGGCAGGTGAGATCTAAAATTTCCCTGGCAAGAGGGGGTTGGAGAAGCATTGAGACTATAGAAAGCTGCTAATGATCGGGACACTTTGTGAAGGGCTGAATTTAAAAGAAAATTTTACTTCCACACTGCATCAAATATTGATGACAGCCAACATTTGCAAAGAATTTAATAGGTTTAAAAGTATTTCACATATGGCATCTCATTTAGTTCTTATAAGAATCTCAAATGAAGCTCTTAGTACCCCGCCATGTATCTCTTCTTCAGAGTATTTGTCAAAATGACAATTATGCATTTCTTCTGAGCTCTTTTTTAATGGCTGTCTTCCTTATTAAACTTTAAGAACCATGAGGTCAAAATCTTGTGCACTTTCACTCAGCAATATATACCTAGCACCTACAGTAATGCCCTGGCATATAATAGGTGCTCAATTAATATACAGTGGATGAAGAAATTCAATGAGTAAACAAACAACTGACTAAATGAAGAGGCAATGATACACGATAGAGAACAGTATATCAAAGCATTACCTAAGGTAAAGCACATCACAGACAAATATACTTCTAGAACTTATATTTTTAAGTGAAGAGAGTTTTTTATCATTATTATTATTTTTACTTTATGCCTGATGCATCAACAGACTTCTTTTAGCACTTTATTTTGAAATAATAATAGTCATAGGAAGTTGCAAAGAAATGAGCAAAAAAGTTCTATACACCCTTCACCCCTCTTACTCCATTGTTGACCTCTTGTATAACTATAGTACAAACCCAACAGACTTTTAAAAGAAGCCATACTTTGATAAAGAGCCTCAAGAATAGAATGAGTTGTACATAACAAAGTAACCTATCTCTCTTCCCTGTGAGACTGAGGGGCTTATCCTGTACAAGCCCCTTCCATGATTAGGAACGCTCCTCTGTCCCACCTCTGGGATGCCCTTTCAGTGCATGTGAACCAAGGCTGTGCTCCAGAAGCACACATACTTGCTCCTTATTCTTGTGTTCCTGGGAGCCTCCAGGGTCTCCTCACCATCCTCCAGGGCTGAAAAGACACACCTCAGAGGTAGTCTACCATTTTTCTGCTATTACTGAGCTGCAGATATTCACTATCAGTGCTCATTAGCAAAAGGAGCTATGGAGTAAACCTGAGCTTTCTTCACTCTTGTGAGTAGTATTTACTGGAATGTAAAATTGAATCTCTGGAGGCTAGTATATCTTGCATTTGGTCTTCCTTCCCCTTGCTATGCATATTCTTATCATTAAAGAAACCCTGGAACACACGTGACAAATAGGAAGCCCTGGGCATGTTTTCCTGTTGCCGGGCACATAAGGCATTCTAAGCAAGGTCCACAGCCCATCTGTCCCCTCTGCACTCCTTAATGTGGAAAGAAGTCAACCTTGCTCTTTGCTCCAGCCAAATCGGGTACTTCTGTGGTAGATGGGGATGGAGCTCAAAGAAGAGTTGGAAGTGTTCGATTCCTTTGAATCCTCATGCTGCCTTAGCACCTATCCCACAGCATTGAAATTGTTTACTTGTCTCTCCCCAGTAAACAGTTGGAAAATGAGGGCAGAGGCTAGAGCTTATTTGATTCTCTCAGTAAGTGTTTATAGATTGAAGAATGGATTAAATCAATATGTAATGAGAACTCTTGATTTGTTTTAAATAAATGAAGCACTGCCCATCTTCACCAGCTAGTTAGCCTGGTCAAATTAAACCTTAGGCCCTGTCTTAGGCTAGGTTCTCTAGAGAAGCAAAACTAGTGAAGTGTAAGTGTGTGTGTGTGTGTGTGTGTGTGTGTGTATACATATATATAAAGAGATAGATAGAGATTTATCTCAAGGAAATGGCCCACACGGCTGTGGAGGCTTGCAGGTCCCAAAGTCCGAAGGTCAGGCATTGACTGGAGGCTTCTCCTGACTCACATGGTTGCAAGGGCTGATGAACCCAGAATTGGCAGGTCAGATGGCAGGATGCTGTGGAGCTGGTGAATCCCAAAGTTGGCGTATCAGAGGACAGGCTGCTACTTCACAGGGCTGTGGAGCTGGCAAACCTCAAAGTCAGCAGGTCAGATGACAAGCTGCTAGTTCAAGTCACAAGAACCACGGGTCACATGATGATCAGCCAGAAACAGGATCCAGAGCAAGCAAGTGACCTTTGCTAGAACATTCACATTTATATTGTGTGCAGGCCACATGCCTGGGGAAATTCCCCTTACAACTGATTGGCTGATCACATCAGATCACATCACGGAGGTAATTACATTATATCACAAAATGGAGGAGATTTACATCAGACCACAAAATGGAAGATAATTACATAATACTGAGAATCATGGCCTAGCCAAGTTGACATATAACTTTAACTACCGCAGGCCCAATTTCTCTCGTCTCATCCTCTCTTGGCATCTTCTTGGTATTGATTTGGGGCAGGACAGCCATGATTTAATTTCAGTTAATCTCCCCACATTTGCTCATGGGTGCAAAGAAAGGAGTGGACTGCAGAGGCCCAGGGAGAAAACTTTGTGTCACTGCAATGCTGAAGCATGTGGGCATTTCTGGGTAACTGAAGTCTCTGGAAACTATACATAGAAAGGATTGACTATGCTATATTTCCAGGGTCCATTCCAGCTTGGTTGCTTCCCAGAAAGGGATTTATTTATTTATTTTCTTGCTTTTCATTGCCTTAAATTATCTGGCTTTGTAGTCCACATAAAGATCAAACTAATCAGGCAGTTAAAACAAACAAAAAAACAGTTGCCTTCAAGTTGATTCCAACTCCTGGAGACCCTATGGAACTGTGGCTGATTTTTCAGAAGTAGATCATCAGGCAACTCTTCCAAGGTGTCTCTGGGTGGATTTGAACTGCCTAGTAGCTGAGGGAAGGACACATTTGGCATTTCTCAAGATGAAAGTGTTGAAGAAAAAATTCAAGCTTCAAGTTGCAGTACTGAAGAATTCTATGGACAAAATATTGAATGACACACGAAGCATCAAAAGAAGATGGAAGGAATACACAGAGTCACTGTACCAAAAAGAATTGGTTGACGTTCAACCATTTCAGGAGGTAGCATGTGATCAAGAACTGATGACACTGAAGGAAGAAGTCCAAGCTGCATTGAAGGCATTGGCAAAAAACAAGGCTCCAGGAATTGACTGAATACCAGTTGAGATGTTTCAACAAACGATTGCAATGCTGAAGTGCTCACTCATCAATGCCAAGAAATTTGGAAGACAGCTACTTAGCCAATCGACTGGAAGAGATCCATATTTTTGCCCATTCCAAAGAAAGGTGATCCAATAGAATGAGGAAATTATCAGACAATATCATTAAAATCACACAAAAGTAAAATTTTGTTGAAGATAAGTCAAAAATGGTTGCAGCAGGATATTGACAGGGAACTGCCAGAAACTCAAGACGGATTCAGAATAGGACATGGAATGAGGGATATCATTGCTGATGTCAGATAGATCTTGGCTGAAAGTAGAGAATACCAGAAAGATGTTTACCTGTGTTTTATTGACTATGCAAAGGCATTCGATTGTGTGGATCCTAACAAATTATGAATAACATTGTGAAGAATGGGAATTCCAGAACACCTAATTGTGCTCATGCGAACCTGTACATAGACCAAGAAGCATGTTCTGTTTGTTTGAACAGAATGAGATACTGCATGGTTTAAAATCAGAACAGGTTGTGCTCAGGGTTGTATCCTTTGACCATACTTATTCAATCTGTATGCTCAGCAAATAATCAGAGAAACTGGACTCCATGAAGAAGAACGTGGCATCAGATTTGGAGGAAGACTCATTAACAATCTGCCATATGCAGATGACACAACTTTGCCAGCTGAAAGCGAAGAGGACTTGAAGCATTTACTGATGGAGATCAAATACTACAGACTTTGAAAATACTGATGTTGTCAAGGATTTCATTTTACTTGGATCCACAATCAGCGCCCATGGAAGTAGCAGTCAAGAAATCAGAAGACATACTGCATTGGGCAAATCTGCTGCAAGAGACCTCTTTAAAGTGATGAAAAGCAAAGACATCACTTTGAGGACTAAGCTGCGCCTGACCCAAGCCATGGTATTTTCTATCACCTCATATGCATGCGAAAGCTGGACAATGAATAAGGAAGACCGAAGAAGAATTGATGCCTTTGAACTGTGGTGTTGGTGAAGAATATTGGATACACCACGGAGTGCCAGAAGAACGAACAAATCTGTCTTGAAAGAAGTACTGCCAGAATGCTCCCTAGAAGTGGGAATAGCAAGACTTCATCTCACATAATTTGGACATGTTATCAGGAAGGACGAGTCCCTGGAGAACGACATCATACTTGGTAAAGTAGAAGTTCAGCAAAAAAGAGGCAAACCCTCAACGAGAAGATTGACACAATGGTTACACCAATGGGGTCAAACATAGCAATGATCGTGAGGAAGGCGCAGGACTGGGCAACATTGTTTTATTGCACATAGGGTGACTATGAGTTGGAATCAACTCGACTGCATCTAACAACAAGTAGTTGAGTGCTTAACTGTTTGTGCCACTCAGGTGCTCCTTATCCAGCAATTACATTTGGTACTGATTATATACACAGTTGGCTCCGCTCATATTTCAAGAGGAAATGGGGACTTATTCCTGATTGTTTTGACAGTTTTTAAGTTATAAAAAATGTAGGACTTTTTCTTTAGTTCATTTTACCTGTGTCTACTGGGATATTCTGGGCTACTTCTACATCTTCACGGCCTGCACGGTCACAAAACCACAAAAGTAGATAAGCTGCATAATTCAGCTTTGTCTGAATATGTGATTAGCCCAGAGGCTTTTCAGGAAGATAACAAGATGCCAAAATTTAAAATTAGGCTGAAAATAAGAAACTTGACAATTTTATACAGCAATACTGAGTTTTATCTTTTGGGACTTTTTTATTCCACTAATAGTGTTGCCCACCTACCACACTAAAGTTCTATAAACAAATTTTTGTCTTCTAAGCAAAGGTCCTTGGGGCTGCCAGGGAGCGCAGCATCCCACCAAGCACATTTGGTATGTGTCTTAGATGTGCTTTCTATCTCATGGGGTCAAGAAAACATGAGAAAATAACACGCACAGTTCTGTCTCCTGAAGAAAGGCAATTCTTCTATAAAGGCTAGTATGTTGACTACGAAACATGTTTTATAGTTACTCTCAGCATTAACCTGATGAATATAGCACTCTAAGTAGGTCTTTTTGAGGCATTAACCAGGGAAAAAGGCTGATGTAAATGAATGAGCTGATAGTTATTCGGACTTGAGCCACTACCCATGCAATGTGAGGTGCAACAGATTCCTTTCTTTGAGTCAGGAAATGAAACAAAGTCTTCTTTTGTTCTCTTGGTGAAGAGGACCAAGATCTGCCATTGAAAACAGATTCAGTCTTTCTAGGTATACCACAGCTAAGCTGATGGTGCAGTAGTCTGACAGTGGGTTCTTTCTGGTGTATATCCCTAACCACGGGAAAATTATTTCCCAAAGTTGCATATAAAACAGACTTTTTTTCTTATTTACCTTCTGGTGTACTGTGCCCTCACTCTCTTTGATGGGATTGGTGCTAGTATCAAACCTAGAAAGCTAATTCCAAGGACTTTTCAATATGTGTCCAGGCCTAATGCTCTGAACATTTTTCCTTGCACTGATAGATATAACTGTATATTTTACCAAATATCACTGGAGTTTTCTTTTTCTTTCCCATTGAGTTAATGTGTTCATGATATGCAACAGAAGGAGCAAAATGCTTATTTTCATATTTATTTTATGTGTGACTGATCGTTTAAAGCAAGGTGTTTGGCATTCTTCTTTAAAAGCACTGAACTAGCTTCCTCTTCCTCTTAATGCTGACTTTCAGTATAGGGATACCTATGTAATATTAAAAACAAAACAAAGCATACAAAGATTGCATTTTTAACAGCTTTATTTAGACATAATTTAGGTAGCACACAATTTAGCAGTTGCTACTCATAAGATTTTCACTGACCAAGTTTTTTAGAAGTAGATAGTCAGGTCTTTCTTCCTAGTCTGTCTTAGTCTGGAAGCTCCGCTGAAACTTGTCCACCATGGGTGACAGTGCTGGTATTTGAAATACTGGTGGCATAGCTTCCAGTATCACAGCAACACTCAAGTCACCACAGTATGACAAACTGACAGATGAGTTCATCAGTCAGAACAAGGCCAGGGCCAACTTCAAAACAGACCATCAATTGCTCCTATGAAAGTTCAATTTGAAGCTGAATAAAATTAGAACAAGTCCATGAGAGCCAAAGTATGACCTTGAGTATAACCCACCTGAATTTAGACACCATCTCAAGAATAAATTTGATGCATTGAACACTAATGACTGATGACATCAAGGACATCATACATGAAGAAAGCAAAAGGTTATTAAAAAGATAAGAAAGAAAAGACTAACATGGATGTCAGAAGACACTCTGAAACTTGCTCTTGAACGTAGAGTAGTTAAAGTAAATGGAATAAATGATGAAATAAAGAGATGAACAGAAGATTTCAAAGAGTAGCTGGAGAAGACAAAGTAAAGTATTATAATGAAATGTGCAAAGACCTGCAGATTGAAAACCAAAAAGGGAAGAGTACTATCAGCATTTCTCAAGCTGAAAGAACTGAAGAAAAAATTCAAGTCTCGAGTTGCAGTATGGAAGGGTTCTTTGGGCAAAATATTGAACAATGCAGGAAGCATCAAAAGAAGATGGAAGGAATACACAAAGTCACTATACTAAAAAGAACTGGTCAATGTTCAACCATTTCAGGAGGCAGCATATGATCATGAACCGATGGTATTGAAGGAAGAAGTCCAAGATACACCAAAGGCAATGGGAAAAACAAGGCTCCAGGAGTTGACTGAATACCAATTGAGATGTTTCAACAAATGGATGCGTCACTGGACATGCTCACTCATCTATTCCAAAACTGGAGGAGAGCTACCTGGCCAACTGACTGGAAGAGATCCATATTTGTGCCCATTCCAAAGAAAGGTGATCCAACAGAATGCAGAAATTATTGAGCAATATCATTAATATAACACACAAGTAAAATTTTGCTGAAGATCATTCAAAAATGATTGTAGCAGTACATTAACAGGAAATTGCTAGAAATTCAAGCCAGATTCAGAAGAGAACGTGGAACAAGGGATATCATTGCTGATGTCAAATGGATCTTGGCTGAAAGCAAAGAATACCAGGAAGATGTTTACCTGTGTTTTATTGACTATATAAAGGCATTCAACTGTGCGGATCACGACAAACTACAGTTAACATTTTGAAGAATGGGAATTCCAGAACATTTAATAGTGCTCATGAGGAACTTGTACAGAGACCAAGAGGCAGTCGTTCGAACAAAACAAGGGGATACTCCATGTTTTAAAGTCAGGAAAGGCAAGGGTCAGGGTTATGTCCTTTCAGCATACTTATTCAATCTGTATGCTGAGCAAATAATCCAAGAAACTGGATTCTTTGAAGAAGAATGCCACACCAGGATTGGAGGAAGACTCATTAACAATCTGCCATATGCAGATGACACAACCTTGCTTGCTGAAAGCAAACAGGACTTGAGGCATTTACTGATGAAGATGAAGACTACAGACTTCAGTGTGGATTAGACCACAACATACAGAAAACAAAACAAAAAAAAAACCTCACAACTGGACCAATAAGAAACATCATGATAAATGGAGAAAATATTGATGTTGTCAAGGATTTCAGTTTACTGGGATCCACAATCAATGCCCATGGAAGTAGCAGTCAAGAAATCAAATGACGTACTACATTGTGCAAATCTGCTGCAGGAGACCTCTTTAGACTGTTGAAAAGCAAAGATATCACTTTGAGGACTAAAGCTCACCTGACCTAAGCCAGGTATTTTCAATCGATTCATATGCACGTGAAAGCTAGACAATGAGTAAGGAAGACACTAGAAGAATTGATGCCTTTGAGTTGTGGTGTTGCTGAAGAATATCGAATATACCTTGGACTGCCAGTAGAGCAAACAAATCTGTCTTGGAAGAAATACAGCCAGATGCTCTTTAGAAGGGAGGATGGGGAAGCTTTATCTAGTACTTTGGGCATGTTATGAGGAGGGACCAGTTCCTGGAGAAGGACATCATGCTTGATAGAGTAGAGGGTCAGCAAAAAAGAGGCAGACCCTCAATGGGATGGATTGACACAGTGGCTGCAACAATGGGGTCAAACATAGCAATGATTGTGAGGATGGTGCACAACTGGGTGGTGTTTTGTTCGGTTGTACGTAGGGTCGCTATGAGTCGGAACCAACTCAATGGCACCTATCAACAACAATAACAATTTAGCCATTTAGCATGTACAATTGAATGTTTTTTGTATATTCGCAGAATTGTGCAATCTTCACCACTATGTAATTTTAGAACATTTTTACCATCCCAGAAAGAAATTCATTAGCAGTCACTCCCTGTTCCTCCCTATCCCAAGTCTGGCCACATCTAATTACTTTCTATCTCTGTAGATTTTTCTACTTTGGACATTCTATATAAATAGAAGGATGTAATATGTGTGGATTTCTTAGGTTTTCTGTATAAAAGCTTACATCATCTTCATCTGCAAATAAAATAGTTTTACTTCTTTTCTAATCTGGATGGGTTTTATCCTTTTTTCTTACTTAATCGCTCTGGTTAGAACTTCCTGGCTAGTACAATACTGAATAAAAGCAGTGAAAGCAGACATCTTAAACTTGTTCCTGATCTTAAGGGAACAGCTTTTAGTCTTTCACTATTTTATATAATGGGAGCTTTTGTTTTGATGATGTGGAACTGCTTTCGATTCTGGAATGTTCTGGGTTGTGGGATATAGATATCATTATGTCAGAATGATGGATAGATATATAATGATTAACTCAGCTTTTGGTCATTGGATATTCTTTTACTTTTTACATTCTTTTTTTTCTTTTCTTTTTTTTTTTCTTTTTATGCTGTCAGGTAAGGAAACATGAATTAACCATGTTCATCAGTTCCTCAGATGCTATCATCAGCAGTCTATTTATTGCAAGTCCTCTTTCCTGTTTTATTTTTGTTTTTTCCTCTTTCTTTCTACTCATTTCCAATTTTCTTTTCCCCCTCCTTGGCACCCATTGTAATGTGCTGATAAACATCTCTAATACACATAAATCCTTTAAAAACACTTAGTGTTGCTTTGCATCTGTTTGAGCTTTTAATGTATATAAATGGTATTAAATATGGGCCAGTCGTGGTTCAGTGGTAGAATTCTTGCCTTCCATATGGGAGACCAGGGTTTGATTTCTGGCTAACGTCCTTCAAGTGCAGCCACCACCACTTTGTCAGTGGAGGCTTGTGTGTGCTATGATGCTGATGATAGACTGGGAAGAAATGCCTAGTGATCTGCTTCCAAAAATCAACTAATGAAAACCTTATGGATCACAGCAGTCCTATCTCATTGTGTATGAGGTTGTCATGAGTCAAGGCCTACTTGATGGCAACTAACAACAAAGATGCTATATATCAGTCTGTTCTTTAATTTTTTTTCTTAAAATTTTGTTTTATGATAGCTCCATGCTGCTGTGTACCTTTAATCTGTTGTTCCAACTGCTGCATTGTATTCTATGTTGCACTCACTGATTTCATGTATCCTGTCTCCCTGTGATGGACAATGAGTGGCCTTCTTCCACCCCCAGTGCCACAAACAATGCTGTGACGAAGATCTTCGTTCATCCTCCCTTTTGAACCTGTCCAAGAATTTCTCTAGGATATTCAAGAGAGGGATTTCTGCCTCATTTGGCTTAAACATATTTAATTTCATGAAACAACATGAGTTTATTTTCCAGAATGGATGTCTGACTTTACATTTCCAACAGCAGTACGTGGAAGAACTTGGTCTACCCACAGGTTTCTCAACATCTGTCTTTTTTTTTTTTTTTTATACTTTTTAAGCTTTTGCTATTCTCATGGGTGCAAAGTAGAATTCTTGTTTCATTGTTATTTCTTGGATTTTGAGTAAAGTTGCAGATTTTTCTCACATATTTATTTTTATATATTTCAATCTTCCCTGTCTGCGAACTGCTTATCCATATTCTTTGCAGTTTTTATACTGGACTTCTTAACTTTCCCTATTGATTTCCAGGAGTTAGTTGCATATTTTAAATATTAATCCCTTGTCAGCTTTAGAAATTGCAATTATCTTCTCCCAGGTGGCCATTAGCCTGTTTATTTTTTTTAAATTGATATTATTGTTGGTAACTATGTTTCAATTCTGTGGAGCAAATAGACTAAAAGGATGACAATGGGCTATGCTTTTTCCAGCTTGAGAATATGTAGGAAAAATTTTAGAAGTGTGAATGATTGGAGTGTCTATCTCTCCTCCTACTTTCAGATTCCAAAGAGACCAAACCACCAACAATAAGATTCTTTTCTTCCCCCTTTGGAACTTTTTTTTTTTTTTAATTGTACTTCAGGTGAAGGTTTACAGAACAAATAGTTTCTCATTAAACAGTAGTACA
>NW_004443978.1:12253813-12254892 GCF_000243295.1 Trichechus manatus latirostris
CCGTCTCTTTATGGGTGCATTGAGTCCATTTACATTCAGTGTAATTATTGATAGATGTGAGTTTGTTGCTGTCATTTTGTAGTGTTTTTTTTTGTTGTGCTGAAGTTTTCTTTGTTCTTCTTAATCTCCTGTGCTGAATTACTTTTGTTTGTGGATTTTTTTTTTATTTCTTTTGTTTTTGTAGGTTTTGTTTTTGCTGAGACTTTATGTTTTTCCTCTTTATTTTTTTTGAGTATGTTTGTTAACTTTCTTTGTGGTTACTGTGAAATTTACCCTTATCTTTCTAAGTTTGTCACAGTCTATTATTACTTGGTATCACCTTGCCTTCCTTTTCATTAGAAGGTTCTATACCTACACCCTTTTTTTCCTCTTTTATTGTTCGGATTTTGTTGTCATTTACAGATTAACTGCTCTGATTCCCTGTTGTATTTCTTTTGGTTTTGGATAGTCCTGGAGAGTTCATTTCCTAGATTGGTATCTCGCTGGTACAATCCTGCGTCCTAGATTCAGCCTGTGAGTTTAAGTTGTTTGTTCTCAGATTGAAGAACTCGCTTTAATAATTCTTATAAGTTTGGTTTGGTTTTTACATATTCCCTTAATTTCTGTTTATCTGGAAATGTCCTAATTTCACCATCATTTTTGAACAAGAGTTCTGCAGGATATGTTATGCTTGGCTGGAAATTTTTTTCTTTCAAGGTTTTATGTATGTCATCCCATTGCCTTCTTGCCTGCATGGTTTCTGCTGAAGAATCCGAGCTTAGTCTTATTGTTTCTCCGCTGTATGTGACTTCTTGTTTTTCATGAGCTTCTCTCAGGATTCTTTGTTTGTCTTTGGTTTTGACAAGTGTGATTATGATATGCCTCAGTGATTTTCTTTTGGGGTCTATCCTATATGGGGTTGTGAGCTTCTTGGATAGCCAGCTTTTCATCTTTCATGATATTGGGGAAGTTTTCTGTCAGCAGTTCTGCAATGATCCTCTTTGTGTTTTCTGCTTTCTCCCCCTGTTCTGGAACTCCTATCACTCACAAATTTTTGCTTTTGACTGTATCCCATATAATTCTCAGGGTCTCTTCATTTT
>NW_004443978.1:12255430-12286955 GCF_000243295.1 Trichechus manatus latirostris
GGGCATTCAGTAGTTATTTTTCTCATTTATTGATTGTAGATTTGTTTCTTTCGTCCTTTTTTTTTAATTTGGCTATGTCTGAGCAGGCGGGCTGTGTGTTCTTTGTTGTTTGCTCTTCTGTGGGCACGATACTTTTTGCCTCCTTCTCCAATTGACAGGGTCAGTTGCTCAGATATGGTACAGCAGGGCAGGTCTAGCTGAAGAGGAGTTGCTGGGATGTGTTGTTTGTGGCACTTACTACAGCCACCAGGGTGGGTCGGTAATCAGTGCAAGGCAGGTTCTGGTGGGCCTTGACTGTGCTGCTTGGTGGTGTGATGTTAAGCACATGGTGCAGGTAGGCAGGATGGAGGGGGGGGATTGTTATGTGTGGAGTTCAGATTGATATGGGAGAGAGGAGAGAGGAACAGGAGCCAAAATATACAAACAAACAAAAAAGAGTGCTAGGGGAGCTTGCCGTTGAAGTGGAGAGATGAGAGACTATGAAATGGAGAAAAACAAAAAGGGGAAGAAGAAGAAAAAAAAGTAAAGAATGTATAAATAAAAATTAGAAGGAACAAAGAGCAGCAAAGCTCCCCGGGATCCCACTGCTATAGCTACGAGGTCTGGGGAAGTTGTTCCTAGGTGTTGCAGTACAGCCGTAGAGGTATTCACTGCCAGGTATTCAGGGAACAGGTAGAGAATGAAGGTATAGAGAGATGAGAAACTGAGTAATGAAGAAAGACAAAAAGGGAAAGAGAGGGAAAAGAAAACAAAACAAATTAAAAAAAAAACAAAACAAGAAAAGCCCCCAAAAGAGAGGGGAAAAAAAAAAAACCCACGGCAAAAGAAATGCTCTCAGGGATCCCTGTGTGTCTCTGCGCAAGCTGAGGGGGTAGGTCCCAAGCTGCGCAGCACTGCCCAGCCAGAACGGGCTGTCAACTCGAGAAAAGGAAAAGAAAACAAACAAACAAACAAAAGCCCCAGGATCCCACCAGCGTGGCAGCCGAGACCCAGAAGCAGCTTCACACCCGAACGGAGCTCCACAGCCCCTCAGGAAGAAGCAAAGATGGCACACGGAGCCAGGTATTTGAGCGAAAGAAGGGGGACGTGGTGAGAGGTAAGGAAGAAATCAAAAGAAGTGGAAAAAAGCAACACCAGCAGCCAACAAATGGCACTCAGGGAGCCGGCCAGGGCAGGTGGGAACTTTTTTTTTTTCAATAATAATATTTTATTGTATTTTTCTTGAAACTTAAGCAATAAGGTTCTGATGATGTTCACTACGATCTTATAAAAAGTATACACAACACAACACACCACTCCCCTCTTTAACTCTAAACTAGTTTCTTGGTTCAGTCATCCGTGATCTCTTCTCAGGGATTTCCTTTCCATATTTCTTCTCTTCCCTTTATCCTGAAGCAACTCTGTAAATTATCAGTGGTCACCACATCTAAATACGGAATGGACAAGTTGATGGCAGTAAACATTAGCTATACCATGTATGGAGGTTAGTTAAAAATATTTTGATTCTGAGTGAAGCAACGGGCCAGAAGACTTTCTACTCCTTGTCTGGAGGTGTATGAGGCTGGGTTGAAGCCCGATGCTTGGAAAGCCCCAGGATGGAAAACACTTTCCAATATAGTGCTAGAAATCTGACACCTGAAAATCAGATAGCAGACAGCCAGTCACTGGGAGTTCCACTGCTGAGTAAAGGAGGGTTAGGGGCCAGGGGCCAGGACAGTAATGACATGGCTTCCTGAGTTCGCAGGCGGTAAAAGCATGAGGGAGTCACTGGGTGGTGCAAGCAGTTAACACATTCAGCTGTTAAGTGACAGCTTGGAGGTTCGAGTCCACCCAGAGGTGCCTCAGAAGAAAGGCCTGATGATATACTTCCAAAAGATTAACCATTGTCATTACTGGCACGAATCAAAATAATAGAAAATAACAAATGCTAGAGAGGCTGCGGGGAGATTGGAACTCTTATGCACTGCTGGTGGAATGCAAAATGGTACAACCATTTTGGAAAACAATATGGCACTTCCTTGTTGTTGTTGTTGCTGTTAGGTGCCGTCGAGTCAGTTCTAACTCACAGCGACCCTACACACAACAGAACAAGACAGTGCCCGATCCTGCACCATCCTCACAATTGTTGCTATGCTTGAGCCCATTGTTGCAACCACTGTGTCAATACATCTTGTTGAGGGTCTTCCTCTTTTTTCATTGACCCTCTACTTTACCAAGTATGATGTCCTTCTCCAGGGACTGATCCCTCCTGATAACATGTCCAAAGTATGTAAAGTCTAGCCATCCTTGCTTCTAAGGAGCATTCTAGTTGTACTTATTCCAGAACAGATTTGTTCATTCTTCTGGCAGTCCTTGGTATATTCAATATTCTTTGCCAACATCACAATTCAAAGGCATCAATTCTACTTTGGTATTCCTGATTCATTGTCCAGCTTTCACATGCATATGAGGCGATTGAAAACACCATGGCTTGGGTCCGGTGCACCTTAGTCCTCAAGGTGACATGTTTGCTTTTCAACAAAGCACTTCCTTAGAAAGCTAGAAATAGAAATACCATATGATCCAGAAATCCCACTCCTAGTAATATATCCTAGAGAAATAAGAGTCATCACACAAATAGACATATGCACGTCCATGTTCACTGCAGCATTGCTCACAATAGCAAAAAGATGGAAACAACCTAGATGCCCATCAACAGATGAATGGTTAAACTATGATACGTACACAGAATGGAGTACTACACAATGATAAAGAACAATGATGAATCTGCAAAGCATCTTACAACATGGATGAATCTGGAAGGCATCATGCTGAGTGAAATAAGTCAAGCACAAAAGGACAAATATTGTATGAGAACACTACTATAAAAACTCATGGAAAGGTTTACACACAAAAGGAAACAATCTTTGATGGTTACAAGGGAGGGGAGGGGTAGGGATGGAAAAACACTAAATACACAATAGATAAGCGGTAACTTTGGTGAAGGGTGAGATGGTGCACAATGCTGGGGAAGCTGGTGCAGCTTGTCCAAGGCAATGTCATGGAGGCTCCATAGACACTTCCAAACTCCCTGAGGGACCAAATTGCTGGGTGGAGGGCTCTGGGGACCATGGTGTCAGGGAACATCTAGCTCAATTGGCATAGCATAGTTGATGAAGAAAATGTTCTACTTTCTACTTTGTTGAGCAGCGTCTCGGGTCTTAAAAGCTTGTGAGTGGCCATCTAAAATACTCCACTAGTCTCATTCAGTCTGGAGCAAGGGAGAATAAAGAAAACCAAAGACACAGGGGAAAGATTAGTCAGAAGAACTAATGTACCACAACTATCACAGTCTCCACCAGACTGAGTCCATTAAAACTAGATGGTGCCCGGCTACCACCACCGACTGCTCTGACAGGGATCACAATAGAGGGTCCCGGATAGAGCTGGAGAAAAATGTAGAACAAAATTCTAACTCACACAAAAAAGAGCAAACTTACTGGCCTGACAGAGACTGGAGAAACCCCAAGAGTATGGTCCTTGGACAGCACTTTAGCTCAGTACGAGGTCACTCCTAAGGTTCACCCTTCAGCCAAAGAATAGACAAGCCCATAAAACAAAACGAGACTAAAGGGGCACACCAGCCCAGGGGCAAGGACTAGAAGGCAGGAGGAGACAGGAAAGCTGGTAATAGGGAATCCAAGGTAGAGAAGGAAGAGTATTGACATGTCATGGGGTTGGTAACCAATGTCACAAAACAATATGTGTACTAACGGTTTAATGAGAAGCTAGTTTGTTCTATAAACCTTCATCTAAAGTACAATAATAAAAAAAAAGATCAGCCATTGAAAATCTTATGGAGCAGAGTTCTACTCTAATGCACATGGGGTTGTCATGAATCTGAATCCACTTGTTGGCAACTGGTTACTGATTAAAAGCATGAGAGTGAGGATACTGAGTGCTCCCTGATACTCTCACCATGGACTGGTCACAGGACCCCACAGCCTCAGACGTGCCTTAGTGACAGATAAGAAAGGCACCAGGGAACTTTATTTCCTTTATCATCAAGTATATCCTTAACCCACTTAAACATACACTTGGCTCCATCTCATCCGAGTGTCTGAGTGTCTCATTTCTGCTGACCCATGAGCTCATGGGGGTCTCAGTCTCTCCTACGTGGCTGCCCGCAAATTTTTCAGTGCCAATGTGCCTGAGTTTGTGCTGGCAGACAGCTGTCTGAAGCAAAATGCAGAGATACAACACCATTTTCTTCAAAAGGCAAAATACAAGGGATAAGATAGACCCAGAAAATTCATTTTCTCTGGAAAGAGTTCAAGGAGAGTAGGGGCTGACTGTGGTGATGAACTGAGCTATAATTATGACAGGCTAATATTGTTCCTTGGTGCAGCAACAGGCTGAAAGCACGAAAGAGCTCAGGAAACAATCTCTTTAAAAAAGATGAAGCACAGATAATGGTTTTATTTTGTCTGAATCAAATAGGAAATCACATAGTAAACCCTTTCAATCACTCTGCGATGTCATTACCCCACTCCATCATCGCTGTTCATAACCTCTGACAGCGACCAGAAGACCTCCATGATGCATTTGTTTCAGGGAAATGGATTTATCAGTTGTTTGTGTGACCTCCGAAAGAAAACATTTGCAAGCTGAGAAGCGGCCACAGAAGCCATTCATTCCTCTTGGTGGCTGTGTGTGGGAGTGAAGTTGATGCCTTGTTGCTGGAATTAGATCTCTTTTTGATAATAGATATGTGCCAGAGAATGCCAGCCACGCTCCTCCACCCTCTCTCCACCAGCCCCCTCTCCACTCAATTTCTGCCAGGTCCAGTGATCAATGTCTCTCTCTTTAATTAGCAAAGGGAGAATGGGCTGCATCTCCACTCCAGGACTTCACTGGCATCTGACCTCTGTTAGGTAGGCTCCAGTGTCCTAACCCCAGGCATTCTGCTCTCACCTTGCTCCTACCACAGACCACCTAATACTGAGAAACACCCGAGAGGGGCCTGCCGGTCTACATCACAAAGGGCAGATGACGCCCCAGGCACACACTCCTTTTGGTTTTCACATTCCAATCTTGACAATTTGTTACCTATTTATTTTTTAAATGGAAAATCATGCACACACCCACACACCTAGTAGGGGAAATATAAAACTGAAGCTTTGCTCCTCCAGTTTTCTCTGTGAAGGGCAGGGCAGCTCTCAGGACTTTTCCAGATCTAGAATTTGGGTGATAGAACAGTGAAAAAGACATAGAAGATGTTCATCCTGCTCTCAAGAAAGAGGTGGGGAGGCAAAATGCACACAGATAAAATGACAGAAAATAATTTGAGAAAGTCCTAGGAACTTAGACACTCAAATAAATGGCCGGTCTCATTAGATAGGCATCATATACATATATACATTTTTGTTCATATATTCATGTATATATGCGTAATTTGTGAACGTATACACGCGCACACACACACACACACATATATATATATACACATACATATAGATAGATATAGATATGTCATTTAGGCCTGAAAAATCATATGAGGAAAGTAATATTTTTACTTTATAGATGAGGCATCTACTACTTGCCACAGAACACCCAAAACTGTCACTTCAATAAAGATGGCCCAGACGCAATGGATGCTCACTGTTTTCCTCTTTTTTTCCCCTTCGTTTGCCCAGTACCCACCTCCATCTTCTGGAAATGACATCTCGATTGGCCGTTTGTTAACTATCCTTCCCCCACATTGTGCAACATTCTTGGCACTGTCAATCACAGGGCTATGCCCTCCTCTGCCCAAAGGGTGACTATATGATTAAAGTCAAGTCAGTAGATGGTCTATCCTGGGAATCTGAATCTTGAAGAAATGGCATAATGATGACTGGGGCTGATTCATCGCAATGGTTGTTGCCTGAAGAAATTGCTCCATTTGTTCCTGCATTCCAGATCCCTGCAGCTACCCTGGCCATGTCCTTTCTGAGGCCTGCTCCTTTAGGTTGTCCCTCCATGATGTGAGATACCCCCATATCCTTCTAATAAATCCTCTTTAGCTTAGGTAGGTGTCGGGGTACAGGGGTGCACTGCCCAGAATCTGGTAATGGAGACAGCTGATGACTCACAGATGAGTCCCTCTCAGCCATTGTCCTCAGCAACAGGGAGCTTCCTTATCCAACTATACGCCCTTTTTCCTGGGGACAGCCTGCTGGGGTACAAAGAACCCCTTGCCTCAATATGGTCCAATCTTGAAAGGCCATCCTAGCTCCAGAACTCCCAGTTGGAGCAACTGAGGCCTCTGTTGCAATTACATCACAGTTCTATTACCGGGTGGAAACCTCAGGTTTTGCTCGGTGTGACTCATATCAGCCAATAAATGAGAGACTGAGGTGTGAGAGTGTAAAGGTGCCTTTAATTTCTTTGTGCAAGGAAAGGAAGAAATTGGGGCTGTTGCCGCCAAGACTGCTTCAAGAGGGAGAGGGGAAAAGTTATTTCTAAGGGGTTTACAAATAGGGAGTTCATGCAAGTTAGGCCTGCAACGTTCTTAATCATACTACGCAGGTACCAGGATTTTCACGGGGCGGGCCAAGCAAAGGAATTGCAATTTTAATGCAAAATTGCAAGGCTGACCAAGCAAAGGAACTGGAATTTTAATGCAAAAAGTAGCTGAGCCTGCCAAGCAATGGGGCTGGAATTCTGATGCAAAAATTGCGAGGCAGGCCAAACAAGCTGCAGTGGAATTTTCTGTAGCATGGGGACCTCTGTGTTAGTCCAACTTCTTCCTCTGCCCTGTCCTGCTTCCTGTACTCGCCCAGATGTTGCTTTGGTGATCATTCCTAGTGTACGTCCTGCAGGCAGGTCTCCTGGCCCAAGGAACAGGACCTAAGACAGGAGACTGACTAAATTTCTAACACTTACAACTGAAGACTCTAGTTGACTCAGTCAGGTCTGCATGACTCCAAAGCCTGAATTCCTTCCCCTACACCTCCCTGTGATTTAGCATTATATAGTTCAGTATCTAGACTGTGACCATGTGAGTCTGGGTGCTTGAATCACTCAGTGCTTAACTTTACTCATTGGCAAACTGGATACAATTGCAACATCTAACTCTAAATAGTGCAAAGAATAATATCAGTGATGTTGTTGTTGTTGTTAGGTACCATCAAGTTGGTTCCTACTCATAGCCACCCTATCTACAACAGAACGAAACGCTGCCTGGTCCTGTGCCATCCTCACAATCGCTGTCATGCTTGAGCTCATTGTTGCCGCCACTGTGTCAGTCCATCTCATCGAGAGTCTTCCTCTTTTTCGATGATCCTCTACTTTACCATCCCTGATGTCCTTCTCCAGGGACTGCTCCCTCCTGATAACATGTCCAAGGTACTTGAGACGAAGTCTCGCCATCCTTGCCTCTAAGAAACATTCCGGCTGTACTTCTTTCAAGACAGATTTGTTTGTTCTTCTGGAAGTCCATTGTATAGTCAATATCTTCATCAAAACCATAATTTAAAGACTTCAATTCTTCTTAGGTTTTCCTTATTCCTTGTCCAGCTTTCACATGCATATGAATCAATTGAAAATACCATGGCTTTGGTCAGGTGAACCTTAGTCCTCAAAGTGACATCTCTGCTTTTCAACACTTTAAAGAGGTCTTCTGTAGCAAATTTGTCCAATGCCACACGTCATTTGATCTCCTGATTGCTGCTCCCATGGGCGTTGATTGTGGATTCAAGTAAAATGAAATCCTTGACAACTTCAATCTTTTCTCCATTTATCACGCTGTTGCTTATTGGTCTAGCTGTGAGAATTTTTATTTTCTTTAGGCTGAGGTGCAATCCATACTGCAGGCTATAGTCTTTGATCTTCATCAGTAGGTGCTTCAAATCCTCTTTGCTTTCAGCAAGAAAGATTGTGTCATCTGCCTATCATCACAGGCTGTTGATGAGTCTTCCTCCAGTCCTGATGCTGTGTGTGTTCTTCTTCATATAGTCCACCTTCTCAGATTATTTGCTCAGCATACAGATTGAAAGAGTATGGTGAAAGGATACAACTCTGACGCACACCTTTCCTGACTTTAAACCACACAGTATCCCTTGTTTTGTTCAAAAGACTGCCTTTTGGTCTATGTCCAGGTTCCTCATGAGCATAATTAAGTGTTCTGGAATTCCCATTCTTTGCAATGTTATTCATAATTTGTAATTATCCACACAGTCAAATGCCTTTGCATAGTCAATAAAAGGTAAACATCTTTCTAGTATTCTCCGCTTTTAGTCAAAATCCATCTGATATTAGCAATGACATCCCTCGTTCCACATCCTCTTCTGAATCTGGCTTGAATTCTAGCAGTTTCCTGTCGTACTGCTGCAACAGCTTTTGAATTGTACTTGTGTGTAATATTAATGATATTGTTCAATAGTTTCCACATTCTGTTGGATCACCTCTCTTTGTAATGTGCACAAATACGGATCTCTTCCAGTTGGTTGACCAGGAAGCTATCTTCCAAATTTCTTGACATAGACTTTCTATTCGATATATATCAGTGATAGTACAGGATATGTCAAATAGAAAGTAGAATTAAGATGTACTCATCTTAGGCAGAAAAGAACTTCTGGCCTCCCTTTAAGATGCAACCAAAGCATCTAATCAGTGAAGGAAGATGGATGATGCAGTCGGGCCAGGAAAACCAGAAGTGATGTTAAAATAAAGCAAGTTGGATCCTCTTTATATCTCATACGAAAATGTTTTCTAGATGTATCGATGATTTAAAAATAATAATAGTTATTATTACTATAAAAAAGAAAACCAACCATCATTATGCCATTCCTTTCATAATTCAGATTCCAGGAGAGATAGGCTACTTAACCTGACTTTAATCGTATACTTGCTCTTTGGGCAGAGAAGGGCATGGTCCCTTCGCTGTCTCAAGAGTTTATTTTATAATTTTGGTATGGAAAGTTACTTCCTAAGAATGTCACAAAGCCCAGGAGCAATTTTGAAAAAGGAATAAATTCAACTACATAGAAAAATCTGCATGGAATGATAAACAAAGTCAAATGAGAAACTATGAAAAAAATATTTATAATGAATAGCATTGAAAAACGTTAATTTCCCCAACTTATAAATATTTTCTATAGAGTAACAAGGAAATGATCTAATGAACAAATGGGCAAATAATGGAAACTGTTTGGAGATAAGGAACTACAAACAGTTCTTAGACATTTATAAACAATACTCAACTTCACTAAATATAAGAGAAAGTCCAATTAAGACAACTCCTAGATACCATATTTTAGTTATCATAGTGGTAAAGATCAAAAAGTGTGAATACACTCAGGGCTGTTGAGGGTAGGGGGAAATTGACATTCTTATATAATTTTTAGTAAGAATGTGAATTGGTATGTTGTCAATGGATAGCAATTTGGAAATAGCCATCAAAATTAAAATACATACACCCTGTGGCCCAGAAATTCTATAGTTCTCCCCAGATGTGTGAAATGGCATGCTCACAAAGATATCTACTTCATTCAGCATTGTATGTAAGAACGAAAGACTGGAAACAATTCTGAGGCAGAAGCTGATTGTTATACTCCAATAGTCATTCTCCCCTTCTTCCTTCTATAGGTTGTTGTTATGTGTCTTCAAGTTGATTCCGACTCATAGACTCTATAGGACAGAGTAAAACTGCCCTACAGGGTTTTCTAGGCTGTAATCCTTACATGATGATGGCACAGGACCAGGTAGTGTTTCCTTCTGTTATATATAGGGTTGCTATGAGTTGGAACCGAATTGACAGCACCTAACAACAACAACAATCTGTATGGGACCATGTCTTAGCTTTCTAGTGCTGCTATAACAGAAATACCACAAATAGATGGTTTTAAAAGACTGAAGTTTATTCTTTCACAGTTTAGGAGGCTAGAAGTCCAAACTCAGGGTGCCAGTTCCATGGGAAGGCTTTCTCTCTCTGGCAGTTCTGGGGGAAGGTCCTTGTCATCAATCTTCCCCTAGTCTAGGAGCTTCTCAGCGCAGGCACCCCAGGTCCAAAGGACACATTCCTCTCCCAGCTCTTCTTTCTTCGTTGTAGGCGGTCCCCATCCTTTCCGCTTGATTCCTTCTTTTATATTTCAAAAGAGATTGACTCAAGATACAACCTAATCTTGTAGATTGAGTTTTGCATAATTAACATAACTGCCTCTAATCCTGCCTCATTAACATCATAGAGTTTAGGATTTACAACACTTAGGATAATCACATCAGATCACAAAATGGTGAACAACCACACAATACTGGAAATCATGGTCTAGCCAAGCAGATACATAATTTTTGGGGGACACAATTCAATCCATAACAGAGAAGAACACCACGTCTTTTCTCCTGCAGCCGCTAGTGGGTTTGAACCACTCGCCTTTTGGTTAGCAGCCCAGTGTTTAACAATTGCATCACCAGAACCCCACATTTTTAACAGGGCCCTGGAATTGTGACTCTTTTCCATCCTCCCTTGCAGTTGTGTGTGACTCTGTGACTAGGTTTTAGAGAATAGGATACAACTGAAAGAGCTTTGTGAGACTCTGGGAAATGTCCTGTTTGAGAAGGAACATGTTGGTCTTTCTTCAGGCTACAATGCAAAAGTGAAAGCTGGAGCTTAAGTAGCCATCTTGAAAAACATGACAACAAATCCATATGCTAAGAAAAATAGGAGCAATAAGATAGAAGAATCTTTAGTCTTTGAGACTGTAAAGCGTCATACCAGCTGTGAAACACCTAACTCGGTACATCCTTTACATGAAATAAACTTCTATTTTATTTAAGCCACTTAGTCATTATTTTAGATACTTTTAAAATTTTTGGTAAAATAAATCATAGTACGTATAACGCTGAGTATTATACAACTCTTAAAAAGAATGAGACAGGTCTACTGAAGTATACTCAGCATTCTCAGGTATGCTGAGATGAAATGCTTTTAAGATATATATTTTAGGTGAAAAAAGCAAATTGCAAAAAGATGTTATGGTTTTTTACCTCTTGTGCAAAGAACAAAAATTTCTAGATCATATGTTAGTAAATGTATAGAATATCTCTTTCTGGGAAAGCATAAGATACTGGCTATAGTAGTGCCTCTGAGCAAGGGAACTGGGGAGCTGGGGAAGGGACTGGAAGATTTTGCACCTTTTGAATTTGTTCCTTGTGCATATATTACCTATTTAAAATCAATAACAAAATTTTAGAAAGACATAGCTGACATTGTCAGGTATATTCCTCTGGGGAAGAGATAGAAAAATAGAAATAGCTGGCGGGAGTAGGGATATAAGTAATGTATTGTCGGTGGCATATGTATCACAGCCTAATTGCTGACAGCACACCATTAGAGCCAACAGACGGGCTCATTGTGTACTAACTTTGGAAGTTTTTAAAATTTTTTTAGATAAAGTTAAATGTGCACTTATCATAGACTCAAAAATCTCACTCCAAGGTGGTAACCCAAGAGAAATGCAAACTTACGTTCATATAAAACCCTGTATGTCAATGTTTCTAGTGGTTTTCTTCGTAATTGCCAAAAACTGGAAACAACACAAACGTCATTTAACTAGTGAATGGATACACAGATTGTGATATAATTGAATATACTACTACCCAGTACTAAAAAGGAGCTATTCATACTTGCAACAGCATGGATGGATCTCAAATGCATTATGCTAAGTGAGGGAAGCCAGGCTCAAAAGGCCACATACTATATTATTCCATTGCATGGAACTCTGGGAAAGACAAACTACAGGGACAGAAAACAGAGCAGTGGTTGCCAGGGGTTGGGGGTGGGTAGAGGGGTTTCTACAAAGGGATATATGGGAATTTGGGGGATGATGGTACCGTTTTATATCTTGGTTATATTGGTGATTACACAATTGTGTGTATTTGTGAAAATTTATACAACTGTACACTAAAAAGAATGAATATTACTGTATGAAAATGATCCCTCGGTTAACCTGACCAAACTCCTGGAAGGAGGCTTCTGGGGTGATGGAAAGGTTCTCAATCTCATCTGGGTGGTGGTTACATACGAAAAAATTCATTGAACTATCCACTTAAGATTTGTACACTTTTGCACCCTGCTGAAATATATTTTATATCTTAATTTAAAAAACGAAGAAAAAAAAAAGCCTGGGTGAATCTAGCATCACCATATACTTATAACTGAGAGAGAGAGAGGATTAAATAGCTCTCTATGCTCAGTTATGATTGATATAAGACTCTGAATATGGTTAACACACTTAGCTGCTAACTGAAAGGCTGGAGGATTGAGTCCATCCAGAAGCACCTTGGAAGGAAGGCCTGGTGATCTACTTCTGAAAACTCAGCAGTTAGAAGCCCTCAGGAGCACAGTTCGACTCTGACACACATGTGGTTGCCATGAGTTGGAATTGACTCGATGGTAACTGTTTTCTTTTTTAATGGTGTTTGATAATGGCAGGAAGAGCAGGCTGTGGACACCAAAGGCAAATGTCACCAACAACATCACAGTCTTGCTTAAGGTTGATCCTTTGTAACAATGTTTGTGTTTTCTATCTCTTTATTTAGTTCTGCTTCTGATCGCTGCTTTTCCATTTCTAGCGCTTTCACTAACATATCCTCTAGTAGGGAAGGAGGAGGGAGTGAAAGAGAAAGCCTGCGCTCAGAGGACACGGACATCTGGGTTCAAACCTCAGCTTCAACACTTAGAAGAGAAGCTATAGGACCTTCAGCAAACTTCTCCGTGTATTTTCATCTAGCAGGTTTCTTCTTGCAAGTCACGCACTTACACAGGAGTCTTGGACCTCAGGGCTCCTCATGAACACTACAGATCTCTCGGCAAAGACTTTGAAACGTCCCGTTTTGTACTAACTTTCCTTTTAGAACGTGTCAGTGATTTCTGTGGTATACTTTCTGGAGCACTAACAGTGGCCCGTAAGAACTCCATTGCCTCATTATCAAGTAATCTGAAGAGCGTCAATTGATTTGCATAATGTTAATTCCCTGAATCCTTCCCTGGAGTGCAGTGAGGCAAATTCCATTTACTTATTTCACCCAGAACAAAACTGCTACAGCTTCTAAGTCTGCCAGCTTTATTCCTGGAAATACACATAATTCAAGTGTCTATGTCTTACTTGTAATCTACTGTATTCTCAGGGGTGCAGGGTGGATTCCCCTTCACCAAGATATAAGAACAGTAGTCCCTGGATGGCACAAACAAAGTCTGGCAGTTCAAACCCACCCAGAGGTGCCTCGGAAGAAAGGCCTTGTGATCTGCTTCTGAAACATCACAGCTATGAAAATCCTACGGTGTGCCGTTGCACTCTGACACACATGGGGTTGTCACGAGTCAGAATTGACTTGAGGGCAACTGGTCTGGATGCAAGAATACATTCCTGACCAGTGAGGCCAGGGAGAAATGCAACTGAAAACAATCTGGAATACTTCTTTTTTTTTGTAGGCAGAGAGAGATTATTTCCAGGTTATTAGTCACCCAGAGCTTTTCGAATCCAACGCCTCTTGGGCATTCACTGTCATGCATCTTCACAGTTTAACCTGCTGCCATTAAACCCTGGACTTGATCCCAGAACTGCAAAATGAGATCTCAGCACCAGAGTCATCTGGCAGGGGCTTCAGAGCTACTCTGCTGTGACTGGACGTGCCACCATCCATCAGTAGCTTTGAGTCACTCTCCTTTTTTGGCTCAAGAATGCAATTAAGCAAGTAGTTTGGAGCTGTGCCTTTAGTAATCTTACCCAAGGTTTAAACCAGTCCTGGGGAGGGTTAACAGGGTGAAGGCTTCATCAGATGAATCCCATGAACAATGTATTTTGTTTCTTGGCTTAGCCTCGCATTGTAGCATTTGTCACCTTATGTAAAGAGAGTGCAAATTACTTCCCTGCCATCTTCAGTAGTGTATTAAATTACCAATATAATTGTAATCAGCAGTTCTGGAAAATGCTTATGGCCTAGTTTGTACTTGTTTGTGTTAATCAATGTTAATTACAAACCAAGCACAGGGGTTAACGAATTATAATGGGCTTAATTAAGCTTGACAGTAACAAATGGCATAACCTTTATGTTATGACCTGGTTAAAGGAACAAAAAAGGACAAAAGGGGCCAGGGAATCATCACATAGAAATTCATATTTATATACTGGCCACCTACAGAAACGGAATAGTGTAGTGAGTTTATTGGTTTTGCTAATCATTGACTTAAACCTTTCCCAAGCTGGCCCTACTGGGAACATAGAAACTATAAGGCCTATTCTTTACCCTTACCAAGCCAAAATGAAACCCGCTGCTGTCGAGTCAATTCTGACTCATAGCGACCCTGTAGAACAGAGTAGAACTGCCCCATAGGCTTTCCAAGGCTGTAAATCTTTATGGAAGCAGACTGCAACATCATTCCCCTGCAGAGCGGCTGGTGGGTTTGAACTGCCAACCTTTGGGTTAGCAGCTGAGCGCTTTAATCACTGTGCCACTAGGGCTCCTTTCTTTATCCTTAAAGGATTTATAATCAGATTAGAAGAGAGACACAGAAAACTAAAATTTAAAATGCTTTAACGAGTAACAAATGGATGGGCAGAACATGCTATAAAGCATTTGGAAGAGGGAACCGTCACTGTGAGTCGGTGTTGTGCAGGAAGCCTACCAGAGGTAGAACTCGACCTAGAAGATGAGGAGAGGAGAAGGCATGGATGCACAGTTGGAGCAAAGATTTTTTGGAGGTGGGAATGGAGAGAATGAACCTGCAGAGAATGAACATATTCAGAGACCATTCTTCCATAAATCTGCTTCCTTTATTTAAGTTCTGCAGGGAGGTGAGAAAAGTGGTGGCCCCGGTCACATTGCCTCTCTGAGCCTTGATCTCCTCATGGGTAATGTACAAAATGACCATGAAGGCTCTTTCAGCTCGGAACTATGACTCCAAGTTTCCTTGATCAGTACTCCAGCTCACTGCCATTTTTATGTCACTCATATTTCTATGTGATAAAGAAGGCTCCTGAATTGCCATATTTATCTCAAACCTTTCTTATTATATGAATTAGAATGTGTTTGGATGCAAGTACTCAGACACGTGCGCGCACACACACACACACACATACACACACACACACACACACACACACACACCCTAAACTGAGTGACTTAAACAGCAACCATTGATCTATTGTTCAGGAGCCTACAGGTCATCCTGGTGGTTCTGCTGATCTGGATGGGCTCAATTATTCTTGGCTGCCCTTACTTACACAGCTGATAAGTTGGCTGGGGCTGGCTGGTCCAAGGTGGGCCCACTCATAAGTCTTGTGGTTGGCTGGCGTTTGGCTGTGGTGATGGGTTTGACAGGGTCATGTCATCATTCAGCAGATTCACCTGGGCTTGCTCACATGACAACAGCAGGATTCCTAGGGTGAGAGTGGAAGCACGCAAGGTCTCTTGTGGTCTCTCCTTGGAAATAACACCAAGTCTCTTCTGCTATATTCTATAGGCCAGCCATATTGAAGAGGTGGAGAAAGAGATTCCATCTCTGGCTGAGGAGACTTGCAAAGTGACATTGCAAGGTATGAGCACAGAAAGGGGAAGAATTTATAACTATTTTTAAACCTCTCACACTCTACTTCAGGTAAAGAGGCTTTCTCACAATTCCCAGACCAGGACCTTGCTGTCTCAACTCTACACAAACATTTGTTCAAGTTATCCTCTGTCAGAAGTCACTTCTTCACCCATCTTGGGTGTTCAAATTCTGTTCCACCTACAAGGTCCATCTCAAAAACAAATTCATCCATGAAACTTTTCCCATCCCTTCAACTAAATGTGGTCTCTCATTCTTAAAAAGTTGAAGTTCTGCCACAGACTTTACAAAGTCCATCAATTCTGAACTGTTAGTGACCATAGGTGTCATGGATTGAATTGTGTCCCCCAAAAAATGTGTGTAGCAACTTGACTAGGTCATGATTCCTAGTATTGTATGATTGTGTTATTTGATGTGATTTCCTTATGTGTTGTAAACTCTACCATTATGACGAGATTATATGTGATCTCCTCATGTGTTGTAAATTCTATCACTGTGATGAGGTTATAGTGATGAGGTTGACAACATCAGTGTCTTAATGCAATCTCTTTTGAGATATAAAAGAGAGACGCAAGCAGAGACACATAGGAACCTCGTACCACCAAGAAAGCAGTCCCAGGAGCAGAGCGCGTCCTTTGGACATGAGGTTCCTGCGCAGAGAAGCTCCCAGACCAAGGGAAGACTGATGACATGGACCTTCCTCCAGAGCTGATGGTGAAAGCGTTCCTCTGGAGCTGAAGCCCTGAATTTGGACTTGTAGCCTACTGGACTGTGAGAGAATAAACTTCTCTTTGCTAAATCCATCCACTTGTGGTATTCCTGTTAGAGCAGCACCAGATGACTGAGACAAGAGGTATAGTTATATGCAATAGAAAACAATCTTTTTTTCATCTTAGTATATAAAATGACTATGGTTTAGGGTGATAGTTTCTATTAAATTGAATTAGCTGCAATTTCTTCATTCACTCCTGCTATAAAAGAAGCTGGCGTTCCTGGTTACCTGCCTATAGCTTTGTAGCAAAATAACTATGTATGATTTTTGTGATTATCTTTACTATTACTTTGGAACTCAGTTTCACTCTCAGGTCTCAAAGTATACTTTTTCAGGTTATTCTTGCTTTTAATACTTAATATTTTAGAAGATTCTAAATAATACCTTTAAATTTTATGACTTAGAAATGAAAATGGTGTTGAGTTTGGATTTGGCATCTATTATTTCTGTCTCTGATACTATTATACATCTGTTTGAAAACCAGCCAAGAACACTTATTTTTGTTTATTGGCTCACTGCTTAGCTCCTAAATCCAACTTAAGTCCCTCATGTGTAAGACCTCCCCATAAGGAGATATTAAGTATGCTGTGTGATAGAATGCTTGAGGATAGTACTTCCAGCTCGTAGGAAAACAGATGGGTTTATGAGACATCAGTTGTAGCCTATGTCCCAATTTAAGTGTGCCAGTCTGCTGTTTATCAAGGTTTTTAAAAAGTCATGTTTGTGAGAGAGTAAATCAATTTTATTTCATAGAGTCTAGGGAGAAAAAAATTATAGCTGATAGAGATGTAGTATTTTTCTTCTGATGATAGTATTTCAAGATGATTCAAATATTTTGAGGTTCTAGTCCAGTGCTGTCTCAGTTTGTGATGAGGGAGCTAAAACCCAGGTAGTTTAAATCACTGCCTAAGGTCTCACAACTATTTGGCAAAAAATAAGATTGCTAAAAATGGTGGGGGGTGGGGAACCCAACAGTAAATGAAGACCAAAATAAATTACATCAACAAGAACCAAAACACACACGCAACGCACACACACTCACATACACATACACAAAAGCCTTATTGATGAGTGTTAATACTACATTCTTATGTAAACCCATTTGGATTTTAACCCAGGCCTTAGGATCTTCCCTTCTCCTTTTCATGATCATTCAACCTTCTTGGAAAATAGAAATGTCCTTCATCTATCCAAGTGAATTTCTAAATCATAGGTTCTGAAGCTTTTTTTTTTTTTGTGCTGTGGACACTTTTGACTGTCTGGTGAAAACAACATTTTCATGATAATATTTTAAATGCATAAAACACATAGGATTAGAAGGAAAATCAATTATACTGAAATACAATTATAAAACATTAGAAAATAAGTTTGTGATAGAATAATAGATGTGCTTATATTAAATAACAAAATCTAGTGGTAGATCGGATGACTACTGTAACTTCAAAGAGCTGCAATAATTGCAATTTAACATGAAAATATCTGTGATTTCTAGTGGTGTAAAAGTCTCAGGTATTATTATTTTATTTAGAGGCTAATAAAGATGTAATTTTTTTCCCCCATCCAATTTCGTGGTTGCTCTCAGATCTCTGGGTGGTGCAAGCAGTTTGCAATTGGCAACTAACCTAAAGGTTGGTGGTTCGAATCCACCTAATGGCTCTGTGGAAAAAAGGACTGGTAATCTGCTTCTGGAAAGGTTAAAAACCAAACCTGTTGCCTTGGAGTCCATTCGATTGCGACCCTATAGGACAGAGTAGAACTGCCCCATAGGGTTTCCAAGAAGCAGCTGGTGGATTTGAACTGCCAACTTTTTGGTTAGCAGCCAAGCTCTTAACTACTGTGCCACCAGGGCTCCCTGTAAAGGTTATAGCCTAGAAAACCCTGTGGAGTAGCTCTGCTCTGTAACACATGGGGTCACCATGAGTTGGAATCAACTCTATGGCAATGGGGTAATTGTTACTCTGGAGTCCCTGGGTGGTGCAAATTGACTCAAAGGCAACAAGTTTGTTTTTTTTTGGTTTAGGCTACTAACCTAAAGGTTGGGGGTTGGAAACCACCCAGAGACGCCTGGGAAGAAAGGCCTGATGATCTACTTCCAAAAGAGCACAGCCATTGCTGGTTATAGACCAGCAGTCACTGATCACAGCTCTCTGAAACACATGGGGTCCGCATTGAGTCTGGATGGACTCCACGCAACTTTTTTTTTATTGTTAACTCTATCGGCTTCCATTAATGCGCCCTCCTGGTGGGTTGCCCCTCCAACACTGGCTCTGGGCTTGGTCATTCGACTGCCTCTGGCCAATGAGACATAAGCAAAAGTAACTCCAACAGCACATGAATTGGGCTCATCCTCTTGGAAGGCTGCTTTATCTCTTCAGTAAACACAGTCTAACATTTTTGGGGATGAAAAAGGTGTCAGCCTCCCAGCCCCCAGCCACATGAGTTAGCTCAAGTGAGATGAGCAATCTGCAGAATTGTGAGAAATAATAAATGGTTATTGTTTTAAGCTGCTAAATTTTGGGCTGTTACGCAGCAATACATAACTGATAAAGATTTCTTGAAATTTATCCACTGACACTTTGGAACCTACATTAAATAGCCCCTATAGGTGTTTTCCACTATTAGTATTTCAAAACACGCACAGTTTGCTTAGAAATCCTCTAACCCTTTGCTCTTCCAAGTGTGGGTTGTGGACCAGCAACCTCCACACTCCTGAAGCTTGTTAGAAATGCAGCATCTCAGCCTTCACCCCGCACCCACAGGATCAGAATCTGCAGTTTAACAAGATCTTCAGGTGATTCATAACATAGTATTAAAGTTTGCAGAGCACTGCTTTGTCCCCCACCCCCTAAGCATGTATTATTGTTATTGGGTACCCTTGATTTCCACTCATAGTGACCCCATGTGACTGAGCAGAACTGCCCTACAGGGTTTTCTAGGCTGTAATCTTTATGGTAAGGGGCCCTGGTGGCACAGTGGTTAAGAGCTCAGCTGCTAACCAAAAAGTCAGCAGTTTGAATCCACCAGCTGCTCCTTGGAAACCTTTTGGGGCAGCTCTACTCTGTCCCATAGGGTCGCTATGAGTCGAATCCACAAGCGCTTCTTCTTTGGTTATGGAATCCTTATGGGAGCAGATCACCAGGTCTTTCTCCCGAGGATCCGCTAGATGGGTTCAAACCGTCAACCTTTCCGTTAAGTAGCAAACGCTCCCACCAGGGCTCCCAAGGATGTGTTGTTGCTATGTGCTAGGCTGCTGAAAATAAATTTAGGAACGAATGAATGCATAAATCTTCTATAAAACCAACCAATAAACCCCCAAACAGAAAACCGCTTTAACGAGTAAGTCAGATCTGCTCCTAAAAGTTTAACACTGTTGTCCTAAAGAATTGCTTTCGCCTTGCTGGGGTGTGAACCCCTAGATTGTTCTGCGCACCGTGATCCCGACCTCTCGGCCGAGATCCGTAGTAGGAGCGGCCATTACCCTCCGGGGCGCGTTCCAACCCCGCCCAGCTGCGCCCTCCTTGAAGGGGTTTTGTTTGTCTCCACGCAGCTTCCATATACGGTGGGCCCCGCCCCTGCCCTATTGGCGACGGCGTCGTGCCGGTTCCCTCGCGGCGCCTCAAACCTACCCGTAGTTACCGCGCATGCCTGATCTGCTCGCTAGCTCCTGACTCCGGCCCTCCGAGTTTTCCCGCAGCCCAATGGTGGGATCCGCACCCAGCGCTCAGCCTGGAAAGCCGGAAAGCCCAGGGTTTTCAGAGCTCCAGGAGCATGAAAACCCAAAACCAAACCCGTTGCCGTCAAGTCGATTCCGACTCATAGCGACCCTGTAGGGCAGAGTAGAACTCTCCCATAGGTTTTCCAAGGAGCAGCTGGTGGATTTGAACTACCGACCTTTTGTTTAGCAGACGAGCTCTTAACCACTGAGCCACCAGGGCCCCAGGGCCCCAGACGGGTTAGCCATGGGGTTTTAGGGAAGATTTTGAAATAATGATACCTGGTTTGAATAGGTCACGTGTTTGCAGACATCCTTTCCCTTCATGCATTACAAATTCCATGGACTTGTTTGCAGATGATGCAAGGCCTCAGAGGTGCCGGGTAAATGGAGTCCGGAGAACTCCTAAAGCCAGTTAGTTTTGGAGCTGGGGCTCATTCCTGGGCCTTGTGTAGATTCCTTGTGGTCCACACTAAAATTGGGCTTTCTGGAGGAGAAGCCCCTCCTGCCTGATCCTGTACCCTTTATTTGAATATGGCCGCTGATTGCTAGCTGGGTGCCCTGCGGAAATACCAGAGCTGACGAGATGGGGCGGGCATCCCTTTGTGGTCCTGGGCCCAGATTGAGCAGGTAATCTCACTTACTGATCTTGGGCGGGGCAGTGTACTTCCTGGGCTTGGCTGCCCCTCCTGTCAGCTGCAGAGGTTGGGGCTAGGGGTGGCAGTGGTAGTGATGTTTGTGCTGAGTGGCTCTGAAAGGGGCAGGAGGAGGAAGGCATTGCTGAGCCTTGGTTAATGTGACTTGCAGGTAACCCTGCACCTCAAAAGTGGCTTCTAGGTGTGTGTGAACGAACGCAGGAACAAATGGGTGCATGCATGAATGACTGAAGAAGTGGATGGATTTAAGTTCTACGGCGAAGGGGCAGGGGGTCACGAAAAGAGGCCCTAAGCCTTAAAGAGATAACCACTGTCCCCACTCGAACTAAAACCTTTATGATGAAAAACTAACGCTACTAAACTGTAACACAAGTGCAAAAAAAGTCCAATTAAGATCTCAGTTCAGCGATTTCAGAAATTGCCTGCATTTAAAACATCCAGTACCCACTTGATTTCATTTCTCAGTGTCCCTGAATCGATGAGTTTCAAACACACGCTTGGACCATCTTGGAACAGCAGAGAAGGCTCGACTTCACTAACCAACTGTGATCATTTCTTCGTCTGTAAAATGGGTAAACTAATCTATGGTGGGGTAAAGCCAGGTCCTTGTTAAGGGCTGAAAAATTGTGTTTTGCGTAATTTGAAAGAGCTCTGCTGCTAACCGGATGGTCAGCGGCTCAAATCCACTAGTCACTCCCAGGGAGAAAGATGTGGGTGTCTGCTTCTGTAAAGATTTACAGCCTTGGAAACCCTGTGGGGCAGTTCTACTCAATCCTATAGAGTCACTATGAGTCGGAATCGACCCCATGGCAGGGTTTGGTTTTTGGTGGGGTAATTCGACCCTTGGGATTGTGATTCTAGCTCTGGTCCTAAATTGTTGGATCCCCTACTCCCAGGTAGTCCGGCGACAGAGAAAGGCTCTAGCTTTCCTGAAAACACCTTAGTCTAACTCGGACATCTCCAGGCCACTGCCAGCAACCGGGCTGCTGTCGATTTGACGACCCGGGGAGGCCACATCAAGCGTCCCGGCCCCGCCCTCCGCGCTTCCCGGCGGCCGCCAAACCCCGGCGCGCGGATCATGCGGGCTGGAGCCGCGCCGGGCATGCTCAGTGGCCTGGCTAGTGGGGCTGCCGCGAGACGCCAGGTCCGGAAGCGAACTGAGGGAGTGAGGCAGGGAGGGAAGTGGGCGGGAGTCACCGGCAGAGTTGTGCGAGTCGCTGGCGGCCGCAGGGCTCCGGGCCGGTGAGAGCCCGCGTGGGCCAGGCCGGGATGAGCGATGGCATCAGTCAAGGTGGCCGTCAGGGTCCGGCCCATGAATCGCAGGTGAGTGGGGCCGCTCGCTCCGCCCCCCTCGCCGCACCCCCACCCTGAGGGATCTCCAGCTCCGCTCCAAGACCAGCCTGGACTTGAGTGTCAGGGGCGGGACCCCTGGCCCACTTGTCCCGGGTTGTGGCCTCTGGGGTCCTGGTGGAATTCTTGCTTTGCTACGCTTTTCACGCTGTCCTGGAGGGGATTCAGGGTAGAGTTCATAAGTGTATGCAGAAAATTCCTACACACTCTTCCCTTGCCATTAACTTGGGGAGGTTTGCTTGTATCCCTTTATAAAGCATAAAGGGACTACTCCCTGCAGAAGTAAAATCTTTCCAGAGAGGAGTGTGGGAGTGGCAGTGGGGGCACCTCAAGCTGTCAGGCGAAGCCATTACTTGTGCCAACTAAGAAGCTCTTAAACTATTAAAGATGCAACATTTTAATCTCCTAATTAGAGATGATTTCGAGTTAGGGTCCTGATATTGACCGTAACTCCTGATCAGTAACTTAGCAGTTCATCACTTAAGGTTAAAGGATGGGTGGGAAAACTTCGACAAACTTCTTGACTGTTGGGAAAAAAAAAGTCACTTGAGCACATGTGTTTGAAATATGCTGCTGTTAAGAGAAAGAAGAGACGTAAACACATTTAGAACTTAATCTTGTTATACATTTCAACAAAGTAATGCTTTTCAGAATGATTTAACTATAGTCACTGAAAAATAATTCGTGCTTCCTTTTTGGTGAGCCCTTTATAATTAACTGGTTTAAAGAGATGCTTTGGAAAAGTTACTTTTTAAACTTGGTTTAACTTTGAATAATGAAGTAGACCTAATTGGGATGGGTCTTCTGAGTTGATAATTGCAGTTCACACTAGGCCGTTTGTTTTTACTGGCTTCTCAGTGGGGTTGCTGGACTTTTGGCTTACCATATGGCCTTTCCATCTAGGCAATGTCGCTTTGTGGAGGTCAGTGTTTGGTGGTTCTGACAGCTGATTGGGGCATCAGGAGATGAAAATCAAGAGATTGCTAGAACTAGACACCGTATTTGACTCATCTGAATCTGTTTCTTTTACTGGCAAGTTGTTAGCTCAGACTCATTGTGACCTTATGTATAACAGAATGAAACGTTACTTGGCCCCGCACCGTCTTCATGATCTTTGATATGTTTGAGCTCATTGTTGTGACTATTGTGTCAATCCATATTGGTAAGTAGGGAGTCATTATTTTGGCTTGTAATCTTTGGAAACCAGTGCTTTTTTAGAAATCAGTCCTTTTGTTATTTTCGAGTTATTTCTGAAGCTGTTTAGGGAAGGGGTTTGACTTTTTTGTAAACCCTAAGAAAATATATGTGTTCCTATGTACACTCAGCCAGGCCCTAAAGTCATTTAAATGATTTAAAAACTTTTACTTATTTATTTTTAACATAATGGATCTACATGTATATAGAGATGCCTTTCCTTCTTTGGAATAAATGAGCATGTGCTAGAATATTTGTATTGATTAACTTTAGAAAGCATTTACCAAGTACCTGCCGAAGGCACAGTGTTGTGTTGGGTGCTGTCTCCAGGACAGAGGGAGTGAAGCCTGGTGTGTATCTTGGAGGAACCCACTGTCTGGTGAGGGAACGACTACAGACTGGCATGACTCATAAAATACAAGGCTGGCTGTGAGTGGTGCTGGAGTGCAGTCCTTGCCAGTGTAGGCCTACAGCCCAGATATATGGAAGGATTGCAGGAAGCATGTCTGGAAGTCGTGTGCTTTGAGGAGGTAGATTGACATGATGATATTTGTGCTCTCAGCAGGGAACCCTGGTGGTACCAGGTTGGTGAAGGAGGTAAAGAAGCCTCGTTCTGGGCCAGAAGTGGAGGTGGGAAGGTGCAACATGTACACTGAGAAAGTTCACTGGCAGAATTTACAGGATTTGGCAGCTCACTGAATGGGAAGGAGGAGGAGGGGTAAGAGTGTACAGCCATTAACTGAGGTTTGATGCTCAAGGAAGTGGAAGAGGTTTGGGGAAGGTAGATGGATGAAGTTGGTAAGTTCTGTTTTAGATATATAGAGTTACATGAGATGTAATAGCTGTCACGTGCAAGCACACAATGTCCAGCTCAAGAGAGTACTGTATGCATGTTGAGCCTGGTTGTTTTCTGAGGTGCCAGAAGGACATTCCGTTCTCTGCTGGAGTTCAGGGAACTGTTGGAAACACGGGCTTAGGTCTGAGGTAACTTGAGTATTGGCATTTGGAAATCTTGCACAGTTGCAGAGAAGGGACAGGTGTCTCCTGAAGGACTTAGTGGTGGTTGGTGTTAAATGTTGTTGAGATGGTGCCCTGATGAGGAGAGTAAGACAATGGCTTTCGTCTTAGAGACAAGTAACCTTGCAAAGAGATTCAATGGTATAAAAATTGACAGTGAAGAAAAAAGAGATATACAAATAGTCAACCAGAAATACTCGACTTAACTCATTAGGAAGGAAATGCAAATTATGATAGCAATAAGAAGCCACTTTTTACTAGCGATGTTGGTAAATGTTAAGTGAACATCAAGTACTGCTGAAGGAGTAGTGAAATAGACACTTTTCTATTGGGAGGGTAAAGGGTCAGAACCTCTGAGACTTTCCTGTTGGGAAATTTGATGGTAGATGTCAGGATTAGAAATCTATGGTCTGGGAACTTCAATTTTAGGAGTTTATAATATGGATTATATTCCTACCTACCAATTTGTATGTGTAAGAATGTTTGTTGCATCATTGTTTTGTTTAAAAAAAAAAAAGTTTAAATGATCTAAATGTACTCAGTTGGAGGGTTTGTTATATAAATTATGGACTTTTTTTGGTGGAACGCTATGCAGCACTTAGAATGCATTGCTCTTAAAAGAGTTCCAAGATAGGGGATTAAGTGAGAAAAGCAAGACATCCACACATATACACGTGTGGTATATTAGAATTGTGTGTTTTAAAAAAAGTGTATATACTTAGACACACACATACACGATTATATCTGTAGAGAAAAATTCATAAGAAACTTAACAGTGGCTAAAGAGAGGAACTGAAGAAGAACCTGTTAGAGGAAGAGGGAAAGCTTTCTTTTTTCCTTTTTACTGTTCGGATTTTTGTTTGCTCATGAATAGTTTTATAATTGATAATTAAAAACTTGTTTATGTCATTTAAAAAAATTACTTAAAAGTCATTGGCATTGGAGAAAGATGTTTCAGTTGGTTGTGGAGGAAGACTGAAGGAAGTTAACATAATATTTTAGTATTAATTTTTAGAGTAGAGCAGATTTGGGGAAAGGGGGAGCAACCAACAGGAGAGAAAAGTCTGGTGTGTTTGGGAATTGAGGACGGGTGCTGCAGTCAGGCTCATAGATGATGGGATGCGAGGTGGTGGGGCATTGAGTTTGGCTGCCTTTCTGAGCTAGGAGTCCTTGTGGTAATGGTAACCAGTTGTTCTGGTAAGGAACACTCAGTGCTTGATTCAGGGCAAGATGTGATGAGCTTATTTGTTTTTTATTACTACCTTGTGGCTTTCGTTCTGTGGCAGAAGTAGTAGTTTCAAATGCAAAAGAGCGATTATGTTGCATCATCGTAATGTTGTTAGTTGTGATTCCCACTCATGGTGACTCCATGTGTGCAGAGTAGAACTGCTCCGTAGGGTTTTCAAGGTCGTGACCTGTAGAAAGCAGACCTCCAGGCTTATCTTCTGAGGTGCCTCTGGATGAGTTCGAACAGCCGACCTGAGTGGCTAGTAGTCGAGCGCTTAACTGTAACAGCAGCTACTTTTATTGAAAGTTTGCTGTGTGCCAGCCTCTCTGCCATATGGCCACTTACAGAATCTTATTTAACTTTTGCAGGAATCTCAGGAGGTAGAGACTTATTGTTATGCATTTACATATTGAGAAACATAAATAACTTAGGGCAGTCACAGCTATGTTTTTTAATATGAGTAAAAAGTTCTCAGAAATTTAATTTGGTTCATACTTTTTATTGGCAAAAGTTTAACATTTACGTATTCTAACTGTATACCTTTTTCTTTGTGATTTCTTCCATTGGTGTTATGCCCAGTCTTTTCTTTCTTATTCGTTTCATTTTTTACAATTTCACAGAATCGAATTTGTTTTTTTCCTCCAAAATGACAATAAAATAATAATTTATGTACTGATTTGTCTGTTTACATTGGTTCAGCATGCTTGTTTTTTCATATAGGTTTTTCTATGTGGCTAGAATACTAGATAATTCTTCTATCCTGCTGGGCTGAAGAGGGTCAGAGTCCGAAGGCGACTGCCTGGGTTCAAACCCCGGCTGTCAGTTTTCAGTCTGGGTAAACAGGAGCAAGAGACTCAATTGTTCTAAGCCTCAGTTTTTGCATCCATAAAATGGAGATAATAATTGAACATAACCCTGTACCTGTAAATACGGAGCTCTGGTGGTGGAGTGGTTAAGAGCTCAGCTGCTAACCAAAAAGTAGGCAGTTCTAATCCACCAGCCACTTCTTGGAAACCTTATGGGGCAATTCTGCTCTGTCCTACAGGGTCGCTATGAGTCGGAATCTACTCGACGGCAACGGGTTTTTTGGTTTATAAAGTTGTTAAAAAGCAAGAGGTTTTTTTTCAAATATGTTTTAGTGTAATTCACAGTAAGAAACGCTTCAAGTTCCCACTCTGTGGATATGTGAAAAAATTCATTAAGTGTCTACTCTTACCCATGCAATTCACCCTTTTATTTTCTGTTCTACTCTATTCTATTTTATTAAAAAATACTATTCCTGCACCCACTAAATTTACCTTAAAACCCACTAAGGAGTTGCATTGGGCAGTTTGAAAAACTCTTTTGTGAGGTTCACTTGAGATAATGCATGTAGAGAAAGTGCTCCACCCCTGTGGCTCCATAAAGATCAGAGGTTGATATTACTGTTACTTTTGCAATTTAATCACTGTAACTTTATTTCAAAACAAGGTGAGGCACCAGGTATATATAGCTTTATAATGCGCCTTTTTATCTGATAAGGCAAGTCTGCCCCATTTCTTTCATTTTCTGGCAGTTCTTAGCCTATTGCTGATTAGTTTGTCAGGTGGAATTCAGTGTCATTTCTAAGTTCAAGAGAGAAAAAGAAGGAAAAATAATGCCAGTGGTATTTTGACTGGGAATGATATTGTTAGGGTGTTCTGAAGTCTTCTCATTTCAAGAGCAAAGTAATGTCAAAGCGAAAATAGCTCATTGTTATTCTCTTTAGATCTGTGATGATGACAACAGACATTTCTTTTATTAAAGATGGTAGGCATTTGTTGAGACTCCCATGTAGTAGGCACTGTGGGGTCATTTCTTCACGCAGACAGCTTCCTTTCCTCCTCCCACCAGCAGACTGATAGGTCTTTTTTTCTCCCCATTTTACCGATGGTAAGCTGACACCCCTCTGATAATGATGCTGGGCTGAACAGTCTCCAGTCCCCTCAAGAACACTTTCTGTGGTGACTTGCTGCCATGGGGCTTACTGATGCAAAATCCCTTGGCCTGAAAGGACTGCTGGTTTAGTAGCAGAGAAGGCGCAGACACATACCACACATAAGTAACTGGTTGAGATGGAGCCTCTAGGGGATTTTCTAGGCTGCGGGAAAGATGTCCAGGGCTGCCTTGATCCTCTTAGAGGGGGTGGAGTATGAATTGAGGCCTAAACAGGTATTAGTAGCTGTCATTTAGAGAATATCACGAAGGGCTCACAAACTATGCTTTGAAATAGAATTTTCACCATATTCTACAGACCAGGAACAAAGGCTGAAACAACCTGCCCAACCTGCCCACATAAGCAGGACACTGCGAAATCTGCATTTGAACCCAAGTCTATCTTACTCTGAATTCCTAAAGCCCTTTCATTATACAGAAGACTTAGGTGAGATGAGGGCAGGGGATGGCTAGGAAGTAGGAATGTGTACAGCTTACCAGGGATTTAGACTGTAAGAATTAGTTGAGAGGCAGGTAGGCACAGTATTGTGAAGCCTTTTCTTTGTTAAGCCTGGGCGTTTGGGCTTTTATTCTCCAGAGTCCTGAGCTGGCCCATATGGTAGCGGTTGCTCACATGTGGGTATTTGAATTGAAATTAAAACTTTAGTTACTCAGCCACACTAATCACATTGCAGATTTTCAAATGCTCAATAGCCACGTATTGAACAGCACAGATAAAGAACCTGTCTGTCATCATGGAAGGTTCTGTTGGACAGTAAGACCGAAACAGGGTTTGAATCCCAGCTCTGCAATTTCCTGGCTTTGTGCTGGGCATTTTACTTAACTGCTCTTTGCTTCTGTTTCTTCATCTGTAAGATGGAGATATTCACTCCCCTTGATGGGGCTGAAATAGCAATCAAATGAATAACACTTGCCAAGCTCAAAGGTAGGGGCTCTGTAAATATCGGCTATTATTATTCAACCCTGGGAGACACTGATGGTTTTAAAACAGGATATTGTCATATGCCAACTAGTGTTTTAAGAACTTTCACTTAATAGCAGTGTAGGGAAATAATACTAGCATAAAGCAACAGCGAACATTTATTTACTGTTTGCCAAGTGCTGTGCTGAGTGCCTTTTCTGCGCTATTACCCAATTGACTTTCCTGCCACTACTCTGTGATGCGAGACCCCGTGGCTCAGAGATGTCTGTCTGAGTGGGCAGAGACCAGTGCAGGAAGACCGTAAAGAAAATTGAAACATGACCGGCGATGAGTTGATTCTGGACTAAGTTGGAGTTGTCACAGGAAAGGGCATAGTCAGGGAATAAAACTCAAAAACAGAACCCTGAAGAAGCTTTCATTATATTTCTGATTGTGAAAGTAATGTATGTTTATAAAAAATTCATGCTCTGCAGAAAAGTGTACACAAGATACCAAATCACACATTGTTCATAATTCCATGATCCAGAGATAACTACTCAAACTTTTTTTCCTCTGTGTGGGAACATAATGTATACACGGTTTTATATTCTGATTTTTGTTCTTGCAAAGATGTTCTGAAGACCAATCAGCAGGATAGCAAGGCAGAAGAATCAGAGGTGACTCCCAACGGGTTTGGACCTTATTAAGTGGAAGAATGACCTATTTTTTTTTTTAATTTTTTTTTTTATCGTTCTTTAAGTGAAAGTATACAGTTCAAGTTAGTTTCTCATAGAAAAATTTATACACAGATTGTTACGTGATCCTAGCTGCTCTCCCTATAATGTGACAGGACACTCCTCCTTTCCACCCTGAATTTCCCGGGTCCATTTGACCAGCTCCTGTTCCTTTTTGCCTTCTCATCTTGCCTCTGGACAAGAGCTGCCCATTTAGTTTTATGTATCTATTTGAGCTAAGAAGCACTCTCTTCACGAGTATTCTGTCTTATAGTCCAGTCTAATCTATGTCTGAAGAGTTGACTTCGGGAATGGTTTCATTTCTGGGCTAACAGAGTCTGGGAGCCATGTCTTCTGGGGTTCCTCCAGTCTCAGACCATTAAGTGTGGTCTTTTTACTAGAATTTGGGTTCTGCACCCAACTTTTCTCCTGCTCCATCAGGGACTTTCTGTTGTATTCCCTGTCAGGGTGGTCCTTGGTGGCAGCTGGGCACCATCTAGTTCTTCTGGTCTCAGGCTGATACAGTCTCTGGTTTATGTGGCCCTTTCTGTCTCTTGGGCTAATATTTTTCTTGTGTCTTTGGTGTTCTTCGTTCTCCTTTGTTCCAGGTAGGTTGGGACCAGTTGATGCATCTTAGATAGCCACTCGCTAGCTTTTAAGACCCCAGATGCCAATTGACCTAGATGTCCCCTGAAACCATGGTTCCCAGATGCCTGCCCCTGCTATTCTGTCCCTCAAAGGGTTTGGTTGTATTCGGGAAACTTCTTAGGTTTTGATTTAGTCCAGTTGTGCTGACTTCCCATGTATTGTGTGTTATCCTTCCCTTCATCTAAGATAATTCTTACCTACTATCTAGTTAGTGAATACATCTCTCTTTCCCTCCCCACCCTTGTAACCATCAAAGAATGTTTTCTTCTGTGTTTAAACCTTTTCTTGAGTTCTTATGATAGTAGTCTCATACAGTATTTATCCTTTTGCAACTGACTAATTTCACTCAGTGTAATGCCTTCCAGATTCATCCATTTTATGAGATGTTTCATGGATTCATCGTTCTTTATCATTGTGTAGTATTCCATTGTGTGAATATACCATAATTTGTTTATTCATTCATCCGTTGATGGGCACCTAGGTTGTTTCCATCTTTTTGCTATTGTGAACAGTGCTGCAGTGAACATGGGTGTGTATATATCTATTTGTGTGACAGCTCTTACTTCTCTAGGATATATTCAAAGGAGTGGGATTGCCGGATCCTATAGTACTTCTATTTCTAGCTTTTTAAGAAGCACCAAATTGATTTCCAAAGTAGTTGTACCATTTTACATTCCTACCAGCAGTGTAACAGTGTTCCAGTCTCTTCACAGCCTCTCCAGCATTTATTATTTTATGTTTCTTGGATTAATGCTAACCTTGTTAGGGTGAGATGGTATCTCATTGTAATTTTGATTTGCATTTCTCTTAACAGCTAATGATCATGAGCATTTCCTCATGTATATGTTAGCTGCCTGAATGTCTTCTTTGGTGAAGTGCCTGTTCATATCCTTTGCCCATTTTTTTTTTTTAATTGTACTTCAGGTAAAGGTTTACAGAACAATTTTTCTCATTTAACAGTAGTACACATGTTGTTTTATGACATTGGTTAACAACCCCACGACATGTCAACCCTCTCCCATCTCGACCTTTTTTTTTGGGTCAAACTATACATAGCCAAAGATACACCATTTCAAAAATTTCTACGTGCACGGTTCAGTGACATCGACTGCGCTCTTCCAGTTGTGCTGCTATTTTCACTTTAGATGAAGGCTTACAGAACAAAATAGTTTCTCATTAAACAGTACACATGTTGCCCTATCACAGTGGTTAACAACCTCACTACACATCAACACTGTCCTTACTCAACCTTGGGTTCCTTATCACCAGTTTTCCTGTCCCCTTCTGCTTTCTAGCCCTTGTCCCAGGACTGCTGTGCCTCATTAGTCCCGTTTTGTTTTATGGGGCTGTCCAATCCCGGGCTGAACAGTGAACCTCAGAAGTGACTTCACCACTGATCTAAAAGGGTGTTGGGGGGTCATACTCTCGGGGTTTCTCCAGTCTCCTTTAGGCCAGTAAATCTGGTCTTTTTTTTGTGTTAGAATTTTGTTCTACATCCTTCTCCAGTTCTGTCCAGAACCCTCTCTTGTGATCCTGGCGAGAGCAGTCAGTGGTGGTAGCTTGGCACCATCTAGCTGTACCGGACTCAGTCTGGTGGAGGCCTTGATAGCTGTGATCCATTAGTCATTTGGACTGATCTTTTCCTTGTATCCTGTTCGCTTCATTCTCCCTTGCTCCCAAAGGGATGAGACCGGTGGAGTATCTTAGATGGCTGCTCACAGGCTTTTAAGACCCCAGACGCTACTCACCAAGGTAGAATGTAGAACATTGT
>NW_004443978.1:12287413-12331035 GCF_000243295.1 Trichechus manatus latirostris
CCATGTAATTGATTTTTTTTCCTTGCTCTTTCTGTTGTTAATTTCTACCTTGATGGCATTGTGGTCAGAGAAGATACTTTGAATTATCTCAACTTTTGGATCTTGTTGAGGATTGCTCTGTGGCCTAAGATGTGGTCTATTCTGGAGAACATTCCATGTGCATTGGAGAAGAATGTCTACTTTGAAGCTGTTGAATGGAGTGTTCTATATATGTCTATGAGGTCAAGTTGGCTGATTGTGCTCTTTAGGTCTTCTGTATCTTTGCTGAGTTTCTTTTATTTGTTCTGTCCTTTACTGAGAGTGGTGTTTTGAAGTCTCCTGCTGTTATTGTGGAACTGTCAATTTCTGTTTTTAGTGTTGTTAGAGTTTTATGTGTTTTGGAGCCCTGTCATTTGGTGCATAGATGTTTATTTGGTTATGTATTCATGATGGAGTGTCCCCTTAATCATTATACAGTGTCTTTCTTTGTCTTTTATGGTGGATTTTGTTTTAAAGTCTACTTTATCTGAGATTAGTATTGCCACTCCTCCTCTTTTGTGGTAGCTGTTAGCTTGATACAGTTTTTCCAACCTTTGACTTTTAATAAATTCACGGCTTTGTTTCTACGGTGTGTCTCTTGTAGACAGCATATTGTTGGATCCTGTTTTCTTATCCATTCTGTCACTTTCCCGTCTCTTTGTGGGTGCATTGAGTCCATTTACATTCAGTGTAAGTATTCATAAATGTGAGTTTGTTGCTGTCATTTTATAGTGCTTTTTTTTTTTTTTTGATGCTGACGTTTTCTTTGTTCTTCTTTCTTTCCTGTGCTGAATTCCTTTTGTTTGTGGATTTTTTTTCATTTCTTTTGTTTTTGTAGGTTTTGTTTTTGCTGAGACTTTTGTTTTTTCTCTTCACTTTTATGAGTATGTTTGTCAACTTTCTTTGTGGTTACTGTGAAATTTACCCTTATCTTTCTAAGTTTGAAGTAGTCTATTATTACTTGGTATCGCCTTGCCTTCCTTTCCATTAGAAGGTTCTATATCTACAACCTTTTTCTTCTCTTTTATTGTTCAGATTTTGTTGTCATTTACAGATTAACTGCTCTGATTCCCTGTTGTATTTCTTTTGGTTTTGGGTAGTCCTTGACAGTTCATTTCCTAGATTGGTATCTGGCTGGTACAATCCTGCGTCCTAGATTCAGCCTGTGAGCTGAAGTTGTTTGTTCTTAGATCGAAGAACTCCCTTTAATAATTTTTGTAAGTTTGGTTTGGTTGTTACATATTCCCTTAATTTCTGTTTATCTGGAAATGTCCTAATTTCACCGTCATATTTGAACGAGAGTTTTGCAGGATATATTATTCTTGGCTGGCAATTTTTTTCTTCTAAGGTTTTATATATGTCATCCCATTGCCTTCTTGCCTGCATGGTTTCTGCAGAATAATCTGAGCTTAGTCTTATTGTTTCTCCGTTGTATGTGACTTCTTATTTTTTATGAGCTTCTCTCAGGATTCTTTGTTTGTCTTTGGTTTTGACAAGTGTGATTATGATATGCCTCAGTGATTTTCTTTTGGGGTCTCTCCTATATGGGGTTCGTTGAGCTTCTTGGATGGTCAGCTTTTCATCTTTCATGATATTGGGGAAGTTTTCTGTCAGCAGTCCTTCAATGATCCTCTCTGTGTTTTCTGTTTTTTCCCCCTGTTCAGTACTCCAGTCATTTGAAAATTTTTGCTTTTGATTGTATCCCACATAACTCCCACGGTCTTTTCATTTTTCTTTGTTCTTTTTTCTGAGTTTTCCTCAGAGTTATGTCCACGTGTTTGTCTTCAATTCCACTGATCCTGTCTTCCACCATTTCAAGTCTGCTCCTTAGCCCTTCTATGACACTGTCCGTTTCTGAAATCTTGTTTATCTTTTGGATTTCTAATTGTTGTTTTTGTATAATTTCTAGTTGTGACTTTATTTTGGCATTTTGTTCCTGCATTATTTTCCTGAATTCTTCCATTTTTTTGCCTGTATTTTCCATGAATGTGTTTGTTTTTCCTCCATTTTTTTTCTGCTTTTTGCTTCAGCTCTTGGATAATTCTGAGTATCAGAGATCTGAATTCTCTATCAGGTAGTTCTAGTGCCTTTTCTTCCACTGGAAAGTAATCTGGTGTTTTATTTTGGATGCCTATTGGAAACGTCTTGTGCTGTTTTTGTAAATGTTTTGCTTTTGTCTGCTGTTTTCGGGGCACTCAGTAGTTATTTTTCACGTTTGTTGATTGTAGATTTGTTTGTTTCGTACTTTTTTTAAAATTTGGCTATATCTGAGCAGGTGGGCTGTGTGTTCTTTGTTGTTTGCTCATCTTTGGGCAGGTTACTTTTTGCCTCCTTCTCCAATTGTCAGGGTCAGTCGCTCAGATATGGTACAGCATGGCATGTCTAGCTGAAGAGGAGTTGCTGGCATGGGTGTTTTGTGGCATTTACTACAGTCACAGGGGCGTGCCCGTAATCAGTGCAGGGCAGGTTCTGGTAGGCTGTGCCTGTGCTGCTTGGTAGTGTGATGTTAAGCACACAGTGTAGGTAGGCAGGATAGAGGCGGGAGATTGTTATGTGTGGAGCCAAGATAGATATGAAAGAAAAGAGAGAGGAACAGGAGCCAAAAACATACAAAGAAACAAAAAGAATGCTAGGGGAGCTTGCTGTTGGAGTGGAGAGATGAGAGACTATGAAATGGAGAAAAACAAAAAAGGGAGAAAGAAGAAAGTAAAAGAGTGAATAAATAAAAATTAGAAAGAAGAAGAACAGCAGACCTCCCAGGGATCTGACTGGTGCGGCTACGAGGTCTGGGGAAGTTGTTCCCTGGTGTTGAAGTACAGCCTGGTTAGAAGGTGTAGAGGTATTCAGCGCCAGGTAGTCAGGAAACAGGAAAAGAAGGAAGGTATAGAGAGAGGAGAAACTGAGCAATGAAGAAACAAAAAAGGAAAAAGAAGGAAAACAAAGCAAAATAAATCACAAGAAAAAAAGACCCAAAAAATCTTCCGAAAAAATATAAAATGAAAAAAAAAAACATGAAAAAAGAAATCCCCTCAGGGATCACTCTGCATGTCTGCGCAAGCTGAGGGTGTAGGTCCCAAGCCGTCTAGCACTGCCTGGCCAGAATGGGCTCCCAACTCGAGAAAAGGAAAAGAAAAGAAACAATTCAAAACAAACAAAAGTCCCAGGATCCCACCCGCGTGGCAGCCCAGACCAGGAAGCGGTTCCACACTCGAATGGATCTCTGCAGCCCCTTAGGAAGAAGCAAAGATGGCACGCGGAGCCAGGTATTTGAGCGAAAGGAGCGGGAGGTGGTGAGAGATAAGGTAGAAACAGAAGCAGAAAAAAGCAACACCAGCAGCCAACAAATGGCACTCAGGGAGCCGGCCAGCGCTGGGGGGTGGAATCCAAGCAGCTGGTGCTTCCCGGTCAAGAGACTGTGGCTGCGGGAAGCAGAGGAGGCTGAGTGGGGGGTGAAGAAGGATAGGGGGTGGGAAAGCATATATCGCAAGTTACCGGTTGTTTTGTCTTCTGCTGGGAACTCCGTGAAGCTCCTTTCTCGTACCCCTTATTTGCTGGTCTCTGATAGGAGTCCAAGATGGCAGATCCGCTCTGTGTTAGGTGATGGGGACCTCTGCATGAATCTCTCCTCGTTCTCCATTCTCTGTCAGTTTTCTCACTGCATTTGTTGCTTGGCTGAGTTCTTCATCTCTTCGTTTAATGTTTTAGGGTTTCAGGATTGCTGTCATCTCTGTTTGGCTTAGTTTTTTGGATCATTGCTGTGGAGGGACAGCGTGGTGCTTCTGCCTAGAGCACCATTTTCTCTTGAAAATTCAGATTCAGCAAGCCAGCTTAGCACAAGCAAGAAAGGATTTGCAGTTTTGGATGAGAGAGAAACTGCTGGCAGGATTAATTTTGGTTAGGAATTTCTTTAGAGTGAATATTTGGTTTCCTGAGTAAGAAAATGTCAAGATCAAAGTGAGATATCTGCTATCAGTCTCAGTTTGACATTTCCTCCTTTCTGATCATAATTCAGTTAGAATCTTTGATCACTGAGTGTTGGCTGGGCACCAGTCTGAGTTCTTCTGGTCTCACAGGTACTGGTCTATGGGATACCTTTTTTGTGAAACATGTTATTTTTGTTGGTTTTTTAACTTTTTCTGTTCACATTATATCAAATCTTATCATGGAAGTGATCACATCATCATACGACTGCCACACTCCATTATAGCTGCCAAACCACTGAGAATCGTGGCTCAGCCAAGTTGACACACAACCTTAATTATCACAAAGTGCTTATTTACCATTAAACCAATTAGAATGTTTGAAGGAATATTATAATGTAACTTAATAGTATCACCCGGAGGTAGGAAAATATTGCATTTTCATAACCTTAATCTTCTGTGCGATTTAAAGAATCTTTTAGAGAAATAAATTTGGAATAATTTTCATCCTTTTGAGGCCTCGTTATACCAATCAAAATAAGCAATTCTTCCATTTTCAGTGCGCTTTTCAAATGAACCAATGTGTATCAAAGTTTCTCAGAGTAGCTACTGAAAGCCCAAATCATAAGACAGGTACAAGAGGCAGGTTTTCTTGGAGTTAAGACTCCAAGCAACCTCATGATAGCACACAGAGAAACAAAACAAAATAAAAAATCGCGGACCGAATGCTGTCTCCAGGTCAAAACCAAAGTCCTCAAGACACAATCTCACCCACCTTTTTAGGTGACCCACCACAGAATTCTTCTAAGTGGACACCATTTTTGATGAGAAGCACACACTCACTGGTCTGTGGAACCAGCAGAGACAGCAGGCTTGTAAGGTCTAGGCCTCTCTTCTACCTTATGATTTTCCATTTTATGATGATCAACAGCAGTATAGCACTGTTAAAACAGCACAACACAAAACAAGACAACATACACACAGAAAAGTAGCTACACAATTCTGAGCTGTTTGAGTCAGGTTGACCCATCTTAAAATTACTGGAGATATTCCTCGAATCCAGTTCAATTTCCCTTGAACCCAGTTCAAGTATTCAACTACAGTCATTTGAGGCCTTCCTTGGACCCAGTTCAAGATTCCTTGCACCCAGACTGGGGCAGATAAATCCCTTGCACCCAAACTGGGTCAAGTATTCCAAACTGGGGCACATAACCCCTTGTGCTCAAACCTGGACAAGTATTCAAATTAAATTCCCTGAGGCCTCCCTTGGATCAAATCTGAACCTTTTTTTGAGCTCATTTTGATATCCCTTGAAGCCAGTCCAAGGAAAGTACTCAGATAACGCAAATGGGAAAACTCTCTACGAAACATGAGCAAACAGAAATTCCCCAAAATGGAAACAAAAGGACAAAGCAGTTGGGAACCCAGTTCCCCAAACAGCATGAAAGGGTAACTTGCCAAGGAGAAGATATCCGTAACTGCTGCGATATAAACTCAAGAGAGTTCAACACAAAAGGAGTGGAACTGGAACCCAGGATATTTTTTACCAAGTTCTCCAGACATGGTGAGGGACAGTTGGACACAAAGAGCCCATCCATGTTTGGTACCGTACATTTGATCTCTCACCACGGAATGGTGTGCTCGGCTTGGCGATCTTTTCTGGATGGACGCAATTTTCTGAGTCCCGCTTCTGACACCAAACTGTTAAAAATAATTAAAACTCAGTGAAATGGAATGTAACATTTATGCTGAGCAGTTATTCTATCTGTGTATGGGAGATTATTTTGATTCCAGAAAAAGCAAATGGCTTGAAAAAGCTAGGTAGAATGAGGCGTATAAAGACAAGAGAAGGGAGAAGTATAGATCAACCACTGGCTAATCTTAACAGGATTGATTGAGCCCTGCCTTCTTCCATTTACTGAGATCAATTGGTATCAGGTCACAAGATGGTCTCTGGCCCTCCACCAGGTGTATCTTTTGAAAATTCAAATTCAGCAAGCCAGTTTAGTATAGGAAAGAAAGGATTAAAACTTTGGGTGAAAGAAAAGCTGCTGGCAAGATTCATTTTGGTCAGGAATTTCTTTAGAGTGAGTATTTGCTTTCTTGTATAGGAAAACCCCAAAATCAAAGCAAGGTATCTGCTATCTCTTTTTTGTAGGGTGCTCTGTAACTTTTAAGTTTAAAAGAGTCATAAGGTCATAACATTTGAGAACAGTTGTTGTAAAATAATACCGTCTAAGTTGTTGAGGAGTTGAGAAGAGATAGTGTAAATAGTGTTGAGCACATTCCCAGGCACAGAATAACCTTTCGCTAAGTCATAGGTGCTGTTCTTTTTTGTAATCATCGTTGTTACTGATATCCATGCTTAGACAGGCAGTGGAGATAGAGCAGGAACATTGAGAGAGAAAGGAAGAAGAGTAAGAGAGGAAATTCCAGGACGAATGAGGGAATGGAGACTAGATGTTTAGAAGCCAGAAAGTATGGCAGTGTCAGAGGCTGCAGGTCAACGCCCAAGACAAGCTGGCTGGCTTAGGTGATTGACTCATGTCTCTGCAGAGAATTGTGGTAGCTGAGAGGTGGGAAACGTTGCCGTTGTTGCAAGAGGCTGGGGGGTGTGCCTGGGTGGTGAAGGAATGGAAGTGGCATCTGTTGACTACCTTTCCAGTTAGCGGAGAGATGAAAGGAAGCCGAGAATGTAGTCTCTGTTCACCTATACAGTGCTGCTCTTGTAGTAAAATCTTTTCAAATTTATTTACTCCTTTTTTGAGGCATATGGCCTAGCTCAGATCCCAGTCCTCAGGATGAGCAGAGAAGACTTGTTTTGCTTGTTTGTTTTTGTTTTAAAGACAGGAAAAGGAAACAGGTAAGGAGTTACAAGGTTGGAGAAAGAGGCTAAGGGGCAAAGGGAGGGAAATAGGAAGTGGCTAGAAAGAGCTCTGGTGGCGCAGTAGTTAAAAGCTGTGGCTGCTAACCAAGAGGTCGGCAGTTCAAATCCACTGGCTGTTCACCTTGGAAACCTCATGGGGCAGTTCTTCTCTGTCCTGTAGGGTCACTGTGAGTCAGAATCGACTCGACGGCAACGGGCTTGGTATATACGTGTGTGTATGTATATATGTGTACATATGTATATGCTTCACTGGTTTTGCTTCTCTGGAGAACCCAGCCTAAGACACCATCCAACCACCTACACCTGTCAGCTACCCACCCACCCACCAAACCATTCTACCATCCATGCATCACTTATTAAGCTTCCACTTTGTCCCAGACTCTGCCAGCAGCATTGTAAGCAAAGCCAGCCACGTTCCAGCTCTTCTGGAGCTTACAGTCTCCTTGGTGAGATAAACATTATAAAAATTCCGGAAATGAGTATATACTTAGAGGTTGTGGGGAGTACTGTAGCAGAAAAGGAAACTGCTTTCGTAAGAATCTTTAACAGAGGTACCTAACCCCAGGCTAGTGGGAGGGGCTGAGAAATCTGCCTGGAGGACTGGACATCCCAGCTAAGTCCTGAAGGAATGGAGAGATACTTAAGAGGTAGATGACTTAGTCATTTAGTGCTGCTATAACAGAAATACCACAAGTGGATGGCTTCAACAAAGAGAAGTTTATCCTCTCGCAGTCTAGGAGGCTAGACGTCCACATTCAGGGTATCAGCTCCAGGGAAGGACTTTCTCTGTTGGCTTTGGAGGAGAGTCCTTGTCATCAGTCTTCCCCTGGACTAGGAACTTCTCTGTGCAGGAACCCTGGGCCCAAAGGACACGCTTTGCTCCCGCCACTGTTTTCTTGGTAGTATGAGGTCCCCCACTCTCTGCTCGCTTCCCTTTTCTTTTTATCTCTTGTAATATAAAAATGAGCAGGCCACACCCTAGGGAATCTCCCCAACATTGGATCAGGGGTGTGACCTGAGTAAGGGTGTTACATCCTACCTTAATCCTCTTTAACATAATCTAATCTTGTCTCATTAACCACAGGCTTAGATTAGGATTTACAACATAGGAGAGTTACATCGATCACAAAATGGAGGATAACCACACAATATTGGGAATCATGGCCTAACCTAATTGACATATATTTTTGGGGGACACAGTTCAATCCATGACAGTAGAATTCAAAGTGACTGACACGATGGGGTGGAGGAAGAGGGCGGGAGGTGACTCCTAGTGACTGGGAGGATGGCCTGTGTGACACAATCTTTGACCACTTTCTGAATAATCCAGAACGAGTGGTAGTCACTATATGAAAACGTTCTGGAGATGACCTGTGGGAGGGTTTGGTTTAGAGTTCCAGATACCTTCCAATGGTCCTGAGCTTTCTTGCGGGATGGTTTCTGAAAGCTGTTTCTTTCCTTTCTTAACCAGGAGAGAGTGAACTGATCCCTGGACGTCTCTGCTTTCTGTCTCTTGTCCATAGCAGACAACCACCTAGACCTCAGTGTACTGATAGAAAGAGATTCCATCCATCTATCACTGATGGCTTGATTGCCACATTCATTTATCATTCACAGAGTATTTGCAGATTGATATCTGCCAGGCTTTGTGCTAGAGTAGCAATTCTCAAAATTTTTTGGTTTTGGGACACTTTCTACTCTTAAAGGAGCCCTGGTGGTGCAGTGGTCAAGTGGTTGGCTGCTAACCAAAAGGTTGGCAGTTCAGATCCACCAGGCTCTCCTTGGAAACCCTATGGGGCAGTTCTACTCTGTCCTGTAGGGTCGCTGTGAGTCGGAATCAACTCAACTGCAACGGGTTTGGTTTTGGTTTTTTGATACTCTTAAAATTTTTGAGGACCCCAAAGAGCTTTTGTTTTTGGGGGTTATATCTACAATTTTCATATTAGGAATGAAAACACAAGAATATGTAAGCCTGCATTTCCTTAGCCATCAGAGTGTGTCTTGTAGTCTCTGGAAAGTTGCACTGTATACCCATGAGACAATGAGAGAGAAAAAGATAAGTGATTGGCTGGTATTATGAAAATAGTTTTGACCTTATAAAAAGAAACCAGTTGCCATGGAGTCTGTTCTGACTCATGGCGACCCCATGTGTATCAGAGTAGAACTGTGCTCCACAGAGTTTTCAGTAGCTGATTTTTCAGAAGCAGGTCTTCAGGCCTTTTTTCCAGGGCACCTCTGAGTGGACTCAAACCTCCGTCTTTTCTGTTAGCAGCTGAGCATGTTAACTGTTTATACCACCCAGGGACTCCTTTGACCTCGCAGATACCCCAAAACCCTTAAAAACCACTGGGCCAGCTGCTTGGGATATAGTAGTATGCGTGCTAGGCCCGCTTCTTGCTTTTGTTGTACAAGGCACTAAGGTGCTGTGGAAGCTTGTAATGGGGGGTGCAGGGACTAACTCAGACTTGGAGGATCAGGGAAGGCAACTTGAAGGAGAGACATTTCAGCCAGCCCCTGAAGAAGGGATTAGCCAGGGAAAAATGGTGTAGTAGGTGGGGGGAGCAGCATGTGGGAAGCCCTGAGGCTTCATTCCAGGGATTGAGAGAAGTTCTTTGTGGCTGTGTATTGATGTTGTGTTGGCTAGAATACTAGCAGCTTGATTTCTTTGTGCAGCTTCAGCGTGGTGAGATTTTATCCACTTGTTTATTTTCAGAGACATACACAGCTGTTCTCAAGCTCCTTTTCTGTGTGACTTGTAGGAAGCAAAAGGACCTTGTTTCTTCACACTTGTGTTGGAGAGCTTACTCTTTCAAGTGCTGAACTGGGTTTGTCAGGCTTTTAAAATGCAAGCAGAGGAGCTCCGGAACATGTGGGAGGTTCAGAGGAAGCATCAGCCTGCAGGAGAAAGGAGGCTAAATTAAAAAGCATGTTTAATCATAAAAGAATGGAAGGGCGACACTTGAGACTTGAGGACTTGAGTGGAACAGAAGTAGAATTGCTCATTTGATGTCATCGCCTTATCACAAGATGAGGCCTCTCGGCCCTACACAATAAATGCTGTTACGTTATGAGACAGCTCCGGCCCCCTCCTCACCTTCTTCTTTGAAAGGAGCTCCAAATTAGAGGTGCCAGGTGCAACTTGAGATGTCCTTCCCCCTCATATAGTCGTCATAGGAGGGGCCTGCTTTACTGGGAGCACAGACTGTGGTCAGCTGCACCTGGAAGTGAGGCCCGATCTCTTTTGCAGTCTGTCTTGGTTTTATTGCAAATGACACTTGTAATATCAGAGGGCTTTCTTACCGTAGGCCCTTCTGTCTTGATGACAAGGTTATTTGTCTTATTTCTGCATGTAAATTGTAGTGGTATATTCAGTTTCAAGGTATCTGGAATGAATTCTTGAGTTTTAAGAACGCGTTAATATTGCTCGATTACAGCTGTGGGGAATGGGAGGCTTCATTCTTCCAAAGATGCACACACTGAGGGCATCTGGAAGTGAAAATACTGCCAAGGAGTCAGAAGGAAATAAGGTAGGGAGATGCATCCTCTGCTGAAAAGACAGAAGGAAATGAGAGAGAACCACTTACTTTAATAAGTGGTTTCTTTAATAAATCCTACATAAGAAATTAGAAAAAACAGAACAAATATTATTTGCCCATTAAAAAAAAAACAAAACAAAACAATAAAACCCAATTGCCATCAAGTCGTTTCCGGCCAGGTTAAATCATATTTTGTAGTAAATACGTAAAAAAAAGTGAACTTGATTATTTTCATCACATCCTTTAGCACTTTCATTGCTTTGTCTCCCTTAGAGTCACCATGGGTGGGAAGATATAATAAAATCCAGTAGAAAGTACATCATAGAATCTTGAGAAGCCACAATCAGATCCGTTAAATGTGCTGCCACTTAGTCATTTAAAAAACTTTATTACTGTTAGAGGCATAATCCTTTCTCTTAAGTCTTTTGGTTTCTTCCAGGAGTCTCAGCTTACCTGTCTGGGGAGCCAGGCAGGGCACTATGACTGAGCGGTGGGGAGCCACAGCACTGTTCCCCCCTGGGTGCTGCTTGTGGAATGTGGGCGCAGGATTCCATGTCCATCTGTATTTCAACTCGGAAGTCAGATTTTCATGTAGAACCTTCTAATTTTTTAAAGTATTGGCAAGTAATTACAGATGTTTTGGAACACGGAGTGCACCAGTCCCAGCCCTGAGCTGCCATTTTAAAATTTCCAGTTTAGAATATGTTTTCAGATCTTTTACCTTTATTTGCTGTATATGAAATTCTTTATTGACTTTAAACTATTTTGCCTTCCCACTTTTCCTACAATATTAGTGTTTTCAGTATTTTGGGGAGGTGTCATCTTTGAATGGTCTTAGCTTGTTCCCACTATTGTGCCATAAACATCTTTAACTTCCATTCAGCATGTAGAGGTACTGGTCCTTTCCTGATTGCTGTGAAGATCAGGAAAGAGGGCCATGGCTATAGCCAGGAACCTGGGCCTCCTGGAAGATAAAGTCCTAAGAGGATCTTCTGCCAACTGTGCTGATGATACTAAGGATAGCAGTTTTCATTTCTATAATTTCCTATGTGCTTTGTATCCATCCTCTGAACCTTGCAGCCCCCTTTGAGGTAGGTAGAGCAGGTAGACACATCTCCATTTTATGGACGGGTAAATAAACCAGCACCAGCTACCCTTGAGTCTGCTCTCACTCATGGTGACCCCGTGTATGTCAGAGTAGAACTGTGCTCCATAGATTTTTTTCAGTGGCTGATTTTTTGAAGTAGATTGCCAGGCCTTTCTTCCGAGGCAGCTCTGAGTAGACTCGAACCTCTAACCTTTCAGTTAGCAGCTGAGTGTGTTAACCATTTGCACTCAGGGACTCCAAATAGATTTAGTGGTTGTCAAGTAAAATTTTGCTGAAGATCATCCAAAAGCAGCTGCAGCAGTATACTGACAGGGAACTACCAGAAATTCAGGCCAGCTTCAGAAGAGGACGTGGAACCAGGGATATCATGGGAGTTCCAGAACACTTAATTGTGCTCATGAGGAACCTGTACATAGACCAACAGGCAGTCGCTCGAACACAAGGGGATACTGCGTGGTTTAAAGTCAGGAAAGGTGTGCGTTAGGGTTGTATCCTTTCACCATACCTATTCAGTCTGTATGCTGAGCAAATAATGCGAGAAGCTGGACTATCTGAAGAACGGGGCCCCTAGTATAAACAAATGTGGGTGCTGCTTTAGGCAATGATTCATTCTCCTTTTCGGACCTACTTTGTTTCACTTACCATGCTGACCAGTCAGGTTTCTCTTTAGTTTGGCCTCCCACTCCCAGGTAAGGTGAATCACTCACCCACCCCCAAACTTTTGCTTTTATTGGCCTATTCACTGTCACTTAAATGGGGTGATTGTGGGCCCTGGAAGGGTAGGAACTTGCATTATAGTCTCTATCCCCACAGAGCCTTGTAAAGGGAAGGCATCTGCGTTTGTCCATGACCTAATCTTGCCTCTAGCAACTGTTACTCTCTTTAGTTTAATATGTGAGTAAGCCTTGAAAGTTCTCTAGGGGAATTAAGGGAAGGGGCCTTGCCTTGATGCAGGCAAGGCAGAACTTGCATTACATGTGTTCAGATCAAACAGTCAGCATGTAGTTAGAATGTTGGTGTTTCTGTTATCTGGCCTCCAACCCATGGCAACCTTAAATAGAACAGAACGAAACTTTGCCTGCTCTTGTGCTATCCTTCATGATCTTTGATATGTTTCAGCCCATTGGTGGGGCTGTTGTGTCAGTCTGTCTCACTGAGGGTTTCTCTCGTTTTCCCTGACCTGCTAAACATGATGTCCTTTTGTAGCGATTGGTCTTTCCTGATGACATGTCCAAAGTAAGCAAGATGAACTCTAGCAGTTGCAGTCTGGTTCTATTTCTTCTAAGACTGATTTGTTCGTTTCACAGTCTGTGGTATATTCAGTATTCTTCACCAACACCACAATTCAAATGCATCATTTCTTCTTTTATTCATTGTCCAGCTTTTGCATACATATGAGGTGATTGAAGAGACCATGGCTTGGGTCAGGTGCACCTTAGTCATCAAAGTGCACGTGACCCAAGCTATGCTTAAAGTTTTTAGAAGTTTAAAGAGGTCTTTGGCAGCAGATTTGCCCAATACAATATGTCATTTCATTTCTTGACTGCTGCTTCCCTGGCTATTGATTGTTCATCCAAGTAGAATGAAATCCTTGACAGCTTCAGGTTTTTCTCCATGTATCATACCCTAAACTCATGCCGTTAAACCCCCCCTCCCCCAAATATTAAACCACTCTGCTTGGCAACATCAAATAGTGCTAGGTACTGTGTTTGGTGAAAAGCTGCAAGAATCCAAGATTGCATCTTAACTGTACTCTGACTTGAAGTCTTTTGAAGAAAAAGTCTTGCAATTTAGTATTTTAGAGCATGCTGTACCTTTCCCTTAACTGGTGTATTTAGTGATATTGTAAAAGAATCCATCTTCTCTTTACAGGCCAGGTATTGTATTCTTCTTCCTGCAAAAACCGTCACTGAGAACACTTTTCTAAAATAGAAATGAAACTGGTAGGAGGGTCGCGGGTGGAAGAGCAGAGAAGATTCATTTCTTGGTGTTTTTCATGGCACTGAAGCACTAAATTCTGATATCTTTAGGCATTGAACAGTTGATTTAAGGTCTGAACACAGGAAAACAAAAAGAAGTAGAAAATAGACGTTCTTAAATTCTTAATATTTAAACTTACATCTCCCCTTCTAAACTTCTGCTTTTATGAATGTGCTACTTGCGTGTTTTGGGACAGCATATCGAAGAAGTGTGACCATGGGTGTGTCCCTGTTTTTCCTCCTTCTGTGACTCAAAGGAGACAGAGGGTCCCCCTATTCCTTGGTCCTGGAGTCAGAGTCACAGCTGTGGGTTTGTGGGAAGAGATGAGCTTCCTTTCTGCCTTTGGCGTGAACATCTGCCAAGTGAGCTGATATTATGGGGAAAGCACATCTGCACATAAAAAATTAAAAATGTACACTAAATTTGAAACATTACCTTTACTTTAGTGCTTGAGTTCTAGAATGTTGTTGTTGTTAGGTGTTGTTGAGTCGGTTCTGACTCATAGTGACCCTGTGTACAACAGAATGAAACACTGGTCCTGTGCCATCCTCACAACCGTTGCTATGTTTGAGCCCATTATTGCAGACACTGTGTCATTCCATCTCCTTGAGGGTCTTCCTCTTTTCACTGGGACCCCCTACCTTTCAAAGCATGTTATCCTTCTCCAAGTGCTGGTCCCTCCTGATCACATGTCCAAAGTACATGAGACAAAGTCTCCCCATCCTTGCTTCCAAGGAGCACTCTGGCTGTATTTCTTCCAAGACAGACATGTTCGTTTTTCTGGCAGTCCATAGTATATTCAGTATTCTTTGCCAACACCATGATAATCGCAAGCATTTCTGTTAGCCACCTGAATGCCTTCTCTGGGTGAAGTGATCATATCCTTAGTTCATTTTTTAATTGAATTATTTTGTGTTTTTGTTATGAGGTATTGAAGTATTCCATACATTTTAGAGATTAGACCCTTGTTGGATATGTCGTGGCCAAAATTTTTTTCCCAGTCTGCTGGTTCTCTTGTTACACTTTTTTACACATTTGGTGAAGTCTTTTGATGAGCATAAGTGTTTAGTTTTTAGGAGCTCTCAGTTATCTAATTTATCTTCTGGTTTGTGCATTGTTAGTTATGATTTGTATTCTCTTTATGCCCTGTATTAGGACTCCTAGTGTTGTCTCTTTTTTCTTCCATGATCTTTATCATTTTAGGTTTTATATTTAGGTCTTTGATCCATTTGAAGTTATTTTTTGTGTATGGTGAGAGGTATGGGTCCTGTTTCATTTTTTTTTACAGATGGATAATCCGGTTTTGCCAGCACTGTTTGTTAGAAAGACTCTTTTCCCCATTTAATGGACTTTGGTCCTTTGTCAAAGATCAGCTGACCATAGGTGGATGGATTTGTATCTGTGTTCTCTGTTCTATTCCATTGATCTGTGTGTCTGTTTTTGTACCAGTACCAGGCTGTTTTGACTACTGTGACTGTATAGTAGGTTCTATAATCAAATAGTGTGAGGCCTCCTACTTTATTCTTTTTTCCCAGTAATGCTTTGCTTTTCTGGGGCGTCTTTCCTTTCCATATAAAGTTGGTGGTTAGTTTTTTCATCTCATTAAAGAATGCTGTTAGTATTTGGATCAGGATTGTATTATAGCTGTAGATTGCTTTGAGTAGAATTGACATTTTCACAATGTTGACTCTGCCTATACGTGAGCATGGTATGTTTTTCCATTTATGTAGGTCTCTTTTGGTTTCTGGGAACCGTGTTTTGTAGTTTTCTTTGTATAGTTCTTTTACATCCCTGGTTGGATTTATTCCTAAGTATTTTATCTTTTTAGGAGCTATTATAAATGATATTGTTTTCCTGATTTCCTTTTCGAAGTTCTCTTTGTTGGAGTATAGGGATCTAACTGATTTTTGTATGTTGATGTTGTATTTCGCTACTCTGCTGAATCTTTATATTAGTTCTGGTGGTTTTCTGGTGGAATTTTTGGGGTTCTGTATGTATAGAATCACATCACCTGCGAATAAGGATAGTTTTACTTCTTCCTTACCAATTTGGATGGCCTTTATTTCTTTTTCTTGCCTTACTACTATAGCTAGGACTTCCAACACAATGTTAAATAGGAATGAGGATAAAGGGCATCCTTTGTTCCCATTCTCAGGGGAAATGCTTTCAGCCTCTCTCCATTGAGAATGATGTTGGCTTTTGGTTTTGTATAGATGCCCTTTATTATGGTGAGGAATGTCCCTTCTGTTCCTATCTTAATGAGAGTTTTTATCAGGAATGGGTGTTGGACTTCATCAAATGCCTTTTCTGCATCGAGATGATCATGTGATTCTTTTATTTATGTGGTGGATTATGTTGATTGATTTTCTAATGTTGAACCATTTTTGCATACCTGTATGAGTCCCACTTAGTTGTGGTGTATTATTTTTTTTATGATGCTGAATTCTATTGGATAGAATTTCGTTGAGAATTTTTGCATCTGTATTCATGAGAGATACTGGTCTGTAATTTTCTTTTTTTGTGTGGTGTCTTTGGCCTGGCTTTGGTGTCAGGGTTATGCTGGCTCCATAGAATGAATTCAAGAGTATTCCTTCCTTTTCAATGCTCTGAAATAATTTGAGTAGTACTAGTGTGAGCTCTTCTCCAGTGAAGTCATGTGGGTCAGAACTTTATTTTGTTGGGAGTTTTTTTTTATTACCGCTTCAATCTCTTCTCTTGTTAGGAGTCTGTTCAGATTTTCTATCTCAGTTTGCATTAGTTTAGGTAGGTAGTGTGTTCCTAGAAATTTGTGCATTTCCCCTAGGCTCTCAAATTTGTTGGAGTGCAGGTTTTCACGGTGCTCTGTTATGATCCTTTTTATTTCAGTTGGGTCTGTTGTAAGATCCCCCATTTCATTTCCTATTTGGTTATTTGCATCCTCTTCAGTTTTTCTTTTGTCAGTCTGGCAAGTAGTTTGTTGATTTTGTTGATCTTTTCAAAGAACGATCTGTTTGTCTTGTTGATTGTTTCTATCGTGTTTCTGTTCTATATTTCTACTTTTTGGTTCTGTATTTCTGTTCTGATCTTTATTATTCACTTTCTTCTGGTGGCTGTGGGCTTCTTTTCCTGTTCTCTTTCTGTTTGTTCAAATTGTAGGGCTAACTTTTTGATTTCGGCCCATTCTTCTTTTTTGATGTGTGTGTTGATTGGTGTAAATTGACCTATGAGTGTTATTTTTTCTGTGTCCCAAACGTTTTAATATGATGTGTTTTCTTTCTCATTTGATTCTAGGAATTCTTTTTTATTCCCGCTTTGATTTCTTCTCTTACCGAGTTTTTTTAAGCAAGGTGTTATTCAGTTTCCATGCGTTTGATTTTTTCCCCTTTTTCTTCCTATTATTAATTTTTACTTTTATGGTGTTGTGATCAGAGAGAATACTTTGTATTATTTTGATGTTTTGAATTTTACTGAAGGTTGCTTTGTGGCCTAAAATGTGGTGTATTCTGGAGAATGTTCCACGTGTGCTGGAAAAGAATGTATACTTTATTGCTGTTGGGTGGAATGTTCTGTATGTGTTTATGAGGTCAAGTTGGTTGATTTTGGCCTTTAGATCTTCTGTATCTTCAGTTTCTTTCTAGATGTTCTGTCCTTTACCGAGAGTGATATGTTAAAGTCTCCTACTGTTATTGTGGAACTATTTGTATTTTCAGTGCTGTTAGAGATTATATTATGTATTTTGGAGCCCTGTTGTTGGGTGTGTAGATGTTTATTAGGGTTATGTCTTCTTGGTGGATTGTCCTTTTAGTTGTTGTATGTCCTCCCTGTGTATTATGATTGATTCTGTCTTAAAGTCTGTTTTATCTGAGATTGGTATTGCCACTTCTGCCCTTTTTTGGTTACTGTTTGCTTGATATATATTTTTTGTATCCTTTGATTTTTAATATATTTGTGTCTTTTTGTCTAGGGTGCCTCTTGTAGACAACGTATTGATGAGTCATGCTTTTTTATGCCCTCCGCCACTCTCTGTGTCTTTATAGTTGCATTTAAGCCATTTACATTCAGTGTGATTATTGATAGGTATGAGTTTATTGCTTTCATAGTGTTGTTTTTTTTTGACCCTGACCTGTTCTTTGTTCCTTTTACTTTCTTGTGCTGAGTCCTTTTGTTTGTGAATTTTCTTTTCTTTCGTTTTTATAGATTTTTGTGTTTACTGAGACTGTATGTTTTTCTTCTTTTTAAATCTAATGAGTAGGTTTGTCTGTTTTCTTTGTGATTACCTTGAAATTTACACTTATCTTCCTAAGTTTGAACCATTCTTTTATTGCTTCATATTGCCTTGACTTCCTTTACATTTGAAAGTTTTATAACTACACTGTTTATTCTCTCTTTCATTGTTTCGATGCTGTCATCATTTACAGATTGATGTTTCTGTTTCCTTGTTTTAAGTATTTTAGCTTTATCTTATTACTGAGAGTTCTTTACCTAGGTTGGTATCTGGCTGATGCTGGCCGAGTGTCCTAGACTCCACTTGTTGTCTAATGTTGTTGGTTTTCTAACCAAAGAATTACCTTTAATGTTACCTGTAAGCTTGGTTTGGTTTTTATGAATTCCCTTAATTTCTGTTTATCTGGAAATGTTCTGATTTCACCATCATATTTGAGAGAGAATTTTGTAGGATAGATTATTCTTGGTCGGTAGTTTTTTCCTTTCAGGGTTTTATGTATGTTATTCCATTGACTTCTTAGCTGCATAGTTTCTGCCAAGTAATTTGAGTTTAGTCTTACTGTTTCCCCTTTTTAAGTGACTTAATTTTTTTTCAAGCTGCTCTCAGGATTCTTTGTCTTTGATTGTGGTAAGTGTGATTTTGATATGTCTTGGTGACTTTCTTTTGGGATCTATCCTATGTGGGGTTCGCTGAGCTTCTCGGATGGTCACGTTTTAGTCTTTCATAATATTTGGGAAGTTTTCTGCCAGGAAATCCTCAAGAATCTTTTCTATGTTTTCCATTTTCTCCACCTGTTCTGGAACTCTGATCATGTGCAGATTTTTGCCCTTGATTGTGTCCCACGTAATTCTTAGGTTTTCTTCATTTTTCTTGATTTTTCCTCAAAGTGTAATCCATGGGTTTGTCTTCAGTCTCGGTAATTCTGTCTTCCATTGTTTCACATTTGCTCCTAAAACCTTCTGTTGAGTTGTCCATTTCTGAAATTTTGTTTATCTTTTGGTTTTCTAGTTGCTGTTTTTGTGTGATATTGAATTGTTTATTTATTGTTTTGTTCTCATATTATTTTTCTGAATTCTTTTGTTGATTTGTCTGTGTTTTCAATGATTTTGTCTGTTTTATCCTTGGTTTCATCTGTGTTTTCCTTGATTTCTTTCCTGATCTCTTCGAGAAACCTAAATATTTATCTTTTGAATTCCATATCAAATAATTCTATTGCCTTTTCTTCCGGAATATCATCTGATTCTTTATCTTGCTACTTGCCGGAGCCATCTTGTTCTATTTTTGTGTATGTTTTGATATTGTCTGCTGTCTCCAAGACATTAAGGTATCATTTTCTTTATTACTTGTATGTTCGTTTGTTTCATCCTGCTTCTTTGTTTTCTTTTGTTATGTCATGGCAGGCCAGCCAAGTGTGCTTTGCTCTCTGCCCATCTGTGGACATGATAGCTCTCACCCCTTGTCTGGGTTGTCAGGGCAGCAGAAGGCATGTGAGCCCTCTTCATTGTATACTGGTTTAATGAGTGGCTGAGGGCAGACTGGGTAGGTGCTGTCTGCCTCCTAATGTTGGCCCAGTGGTGTTGAATCGTTCACAGCCCCTCACCAGATAGACAGAAATGTCGAACAAGGAATGGTATGGGCTCATTTCCCACCATTTAGCAGCTGGTCGAACGGTGGGGGGGATGTGAACTTGGTCTGGCGATGGGTCTGAGTGCCAGGGATGCTCTATCCATGGTGGTACATGGGGATCAGCGGGTTTAGGGGGGCTAGGTGAGTGGGAAAAAGAAAAGAGGAGAGAAAGAAGGAAAAAAAGGGTAGCTGTCAAGTGGGAGTAGGGTGGGCCCAGGGCCTGGTGGGAATGGGGGAGGGGACATACACGGCTATGTGGGAGGGGAAAGAAAAGGGAGGAAAAATGGCACAGCAGTTGGGGGTGGGGTGACCTCAGGGTTGCAGTGGGCCAATGACTGTCTAGCCAAGGCAGTACAGTGTGGCCATGTGGAAAGGGTTATAGTTGGGGTATGGCGTTAGGCAAGAGGGAGAAAGAAGAAGAAAGGGAAAAAATGGCATGGCAGGAGCCACCAGGTGGGGGTGGGGCAGACCTGGGGTGGTGGTGGGCTGGTGGCTCTCTGCCCAGGCTGTGTCCAGTGGCCCAGCTGGAAGCGTTGGAGGTGGCATATGTGGCAGAAGGTTGAGGGGTCGGAAAGTATGTTTCTCTGGTTACCGGCTGATCTGTCTCCTGTTGGGAGCTCCGTGAAGTTTTGCCCTTCCACACTCCCTGTCCAGGGTCGTTGCTGGCTGTTTTCCAAGATGGAGACACTGTGCTGTGTAAGTTGGCAGGAGACCTCTGTTCTGTATCTGTCCTCATTCTCGGTTTTTCTTCAGTTTCTTCTTCCATTTGGTGTTTGATGTAGTTCTTTATCCCTTCATTTGATGCTTAGATTTCCAGGACTGACATTTGTATCTGTTTTACTTAGTTTTTTGGGTCTTTGTTGCAGAGGGACAACATAATGTGTATGTTCAGGGCACCATGTTGGCTCTGCCTCTTCAGGAGATATTTTTAAGGGCTTTGAAGTATAAATAAGAGAGATGCACTCCAGGCAGAGAGACCAGCACGAGCAAAGGCCCAGAGGTGGGTCTTTGTGAGTCCTGGGAAGAAGGAATAATTTGGAATGGATGGAGAGGTTTAGCTGCTTCAGGGCTGTGTGGTAGATGAGGCTGGATGAGCTTCTTGTGTCCCCTTGTACATTCCTGATGCATTAGATGACACGTACTCTATGATATGTACCCTGTTTGGATTCCTTAAATGTACCGACCGGCCTATTGTTTTCCTGTGGGAACCCATGACTTTCCACCTTCAGGAGGATTTAGCTGAAATTAAATGAGGGATGCTAGCAGCCATCTGTGGCTTTGATGTATTGATTGCTTCATTTTTATAGACTTTTGCAGTGCTAACTCTGTGGTACCAACTTTGAACAAGTCATTTAATCTCCCTGAGCGTCACTTTCCTTATGTGTGAGATGAGGTCATGGGCTAGGTCTCTTCCTCCCCTCTGAGTCCATCCTCTTCTAGCCAAGGGTGCATTTTTCTGAAGCTCATCTTGGCTCTCAAGCCCCTCCCCATCTTGCACCCCTCCCTCTGTCTTCCGTTTAGAGTATCCAAAATTTCTCATGAAAGTATGATTGTAATCTTTATTCTTGGGCAAAATTTAATCCTTTATAATTTCAAGGTTGAATTTTATAATGTATGAAATTCTTCAACTGTCTACCAGTTTTTCTTAACTGGGACCAGAGTTCCATGAGTGAAAACCAAAAAAATCACACTCACTGTCATTGAGTCAATTCTGATTTATAGCAACCGTATAGAGCAGAGCAGAACTCCCCCATAGGGTTTCCAAGGAGCAGCTGGTGGATTCGAACTGCCTACCTTTTGGTTAGCAGCCATAGTGCTTAACCACTACATCACTCAGGGCCTTAATGCCCTGACTAAGGCATCCATTACATAATGAATGTACGTCTTTCTTTTTTTTCTGGAATGGTACTAGTTATGTACTTTATAAGGATAACTTGCGAACAGTCAGTGTACTAGGGTTCAGTTGAGAAGCTCCAGTGTGAAGCCAACAGTGATAATCTGAAAGACATAGTCCTATTCTGGAGTTTTGGAATTGGAGGCGGGCTTATCTTTCAAAAGAAGGGATGAGACCACCTAGTGAAGAGTCATCTCAGAAGGAGCTTAAAGCCTGTTTTCACACCTTGTTCTTACAAAATCTTAGTCCTCAGAGTGGAGGGGGACATGACAAATCAGCTGGGACAGTGGTTATCAACCCTGGTTATCCTCAGAATCTCCTAGGTGCTTAAAAAATACAGGCTTCTGGGCCCCTGTCCTGATCATTCTGATTTGGTAGGTGTGGGTTGGGGTTCTTGAGGTGATTCTGTTGATTCCCTGGGCTTGAAATCATTGATCTGGCTCTGTCCTCTTTTGGATGTGTCTCTACTCTCACCACCCTGGCCTGCTGTCTCTCATGTAGCCTGTAGTAGCCTCCTAGTGGTCTCCCTGCTTCTACTCTTGCCCCTCTAGAGTCTCCACACAGCAAACTAGAGGATCTTTTAAACGTAAATGAGATTTTGCCACTCCTCTGCATAAAACCTTATGGTGGGCAGTGGCTTCCTATCACATATAAGTTCCAAAGTCTTAACCATTTAGCTGAGGCTTGCAAGACCCGCCATGCTTTGTTCCCTTCACCCCCTTCTGGCCTCATCTACTATTTTGATTCCCCCTCCCTCTTCTGCAGTCATACTTGCCTTCTTGCTCTAGCTAATTCCTGCTTTGGACTTGCTCTTCTCTTTACTTGAAATGCATTTCCCCCAGACATTTTACTGAATCACTTTCTCATTCCATTCAGGTCTTTTTTCTGACTGCTTGCCTCCCCCGCCTCTTCCTTGTCAGTCATATCCCACTACACTCTCCTAACTCTTTATAGCACTTACCACTATCTAAAATTATATTATTTGTTTTTTGTAACTCCCTCACTAAAATTTAGATTCCATGAGGGCCGCGTTTCTTAGCATTTTATCCTTACCACCTAGAATATTGCCTGGCTTGGTGTAGGTCCTCACTAAATATTTGTGGGAAGAAAGAATACGTAAATCTCATGCTGCATCCCAAATAAGAATTTGTCCAGCCTCTGACTAAACCTCTTTAGTGATAATCTGACACATTTCAAGGTGACTCATTTTGTATTCAGACAATTCTAATTGTTAGGCTATTCTTTCTTCAACTGGAATTAAACAAATAAAAAAGCATCTACTTCTTTCTTGTTCAGCAGCCCCGAGTTCCATGCTCTCTGCTGGGGAGTTGGGGTAGTGGCTAATGCTACCTCTTCTCAGCATAGTATCCGGCAGCGTTTTTAAGGGGAGTTGGTGTGGTGGACATTGTGATTGCTGCCTGTGCCCTCCTTTGATTAAGGACTTGTTGTCCAGCTGCTGGAGTGCTGATAACACACAGCTTTCAACTGTCAGCCCCTTCAGGGGTTGTCTCACTTCAGCCGTCTGCCCAAGTTTATGCCACTTGTCCAGGCAGCCCAAGGTCCATGTCTCATAGTGTAGGGGTATAAAGACCTGGGCATTTTGGCTCAACTTAGGGTAACTCTGAAGCCCCAGAACTGCCAGTGGGGTCAGCCAAGGCTGTCCTTGGGTCTTTACTGAGCACAGTTCCTCCCTCTGCCCACTCCTGATTCCTTCTTATCCCTTTCCCAGGTGTTGATCACAAAGACACCTTAGTAAATACCCTGCATGCTAAAACTTCCTCAGATTGTCTGTTTCTCAGGGATCCCAACCTGTAAAAGTTGGCTCTTTGCCTCATTTTTTAGATTTATTATGCCCTCTTTCACCCAGGGAAGATACCGAAAGGCTTAGTTTAAGAGTCTCCCTCCTGCTATGGCAGGGGTCAGCCGAGGATTTCACTTAGCATGGGAGGCTCATAATATCTGAGTCTGTGCAGCACGTTGTCCTTAGTTCATCCATAGTGGTAGCCCACAGGGATCTAGCGAAGACTGTGCTGACTTCTCACCAGAAAGCCCAGCCCCCCTTATGGGAGGTGCTGCCACTCGAGGTCAGTGCTGCTCACCTTGAATGGCCCACTGTGGCACATTTTTGAGAAGCTGAGGTAAAGTCAGGATGATTGCTAGAAAACCCAACCCAAATTTTTTCAGTACCTGTCTCCCTTGGGTTTTCTTAACAATTAATCTGAAGGCTTTTATGACTTCATGGAGAGCAACCTGGAGTATAGGCCCAGGTTGTGAGCTAATTTCTGTCTCTAGGCTACCCTAGAGCACTTAGAACCGGCCAGAAAGGATATGGGGCAGCACAGGGAGTGCTGGTTTCAGAACAGCCATCCCTGAGTTTGTTTCTACACTAAGATAGGTGAGGAGACCATATTTATGGAGTCTTTGCTACTTTGCTGGGTCCTGAGAGTGCAGATGTTATTGAAGACTCAACTAACTATGTAGGCTTGGGGTAGGGAGATGAATACGTACGCATCTAACTTGGAACAGCCTGATGCCTGCAAAATCACTGTATAAGAGATAATGTTGCCAGGTTTAGCAAACAAAAATAAAGTATGCTGTATGCAGTACTTGGGACATGTAGTAAATTGTTGTTTATCTGAAATTCAGATTTAACTGGGTGTCCTGTATTTTATCTGAACCATAATAAAAGAGAAAAAGAGAAATGCCATCGAGTGGACCAGAGGGACTGAGTAATTTATTGACAAATGCTTTACTGACGGAGAATTTGGGCCTGGTTTTTGGTGCTAGTGGAGTTGCAGAGCAGTGAGGAAGGGAAGAGGCAAAATCCAGGCAGTGCATGAGGATGACTGAAGGTATGGGGAGGTGGCAATGCAAGGCCACAGGGAGCTGTCCTCTGTGGCTGCATGGGAAGGTGTGTGTCTGGTCAATTGGGAGATGAGGGTAAAATAAGTCAGCTCTCATTTTTATGCCAATGAGGGAAGTGGACTTATCCTCGAGTACTGAGGAGTCACATTTTAAAATAGGGATTTTTTTTTTTTAACCAACTAAATTTATTTACATTATAAAAGTAATATAAAATCATGCTACAATAAATTCCAACAGCAAAATGTTTCTTTTCTCCTCCTCTGAAGCCCCTGCTCCCACTCACTCTCTAGAGGTAACCACTGTTAACAGCTTCCTGTTTATTCTTTCAGAAATCTTTTGGGCATCTAGAAGCATATATGTGCATATTATTTTTGTTTTATTATTAATAATAATATAGTTTTTTCACCACAAGTTGGATTGTAGTTTGCATGCTGTCTTAGTTATCTAGTGGTGCTGTAACAAATACCACAAGTGGGTGGCTTTAAAGAACAAATTTATTTTCTTATAGTTTTGGGAGCTCAAAGTCCAAATCATGGTCTCAAGCTTCCTTCTTTGTCGGTAGCCGTGCACATTCCTTGGTTCTTTGGCATTCTTTGGCTTGTAGATGATCCTCACATGGTGTCTGTCTTCTTTCTTTATGTCTTCTGTGCCTATTTTTCTTTTTGTACCTCAGAAGTGATTAGGTTTAGGATCCACCCTACACTGGTATAACCTCATAAACATAACGAGAAAACCCCTTATATACAAACAGGGTCATATTTATGGGTACCAAAAGGAAAAAAAAAGAAAACCAAACTCATTACTGTTGAGTCAATTCCAACTCATAGCAACCCTATAGGACAGAATAGAACTGCCCCATAGGGTTTCCAAGGAGCAGCTGGTAGATTCAAACTGCCGACCTTTTGCTTAGCAGCCGAGCTCTTAACGACTGCACCACTAGGGCTCCATATTTACAGGTACGGGGTTAGTATTTCAACACATATTTTAGGGGAGGGTACATAATTCAATCCATAATGCATACCGTTTTGTTATTTGCTTTTTCTCCCTACTTAACAGTGTTCCTTGGACATTTTTCCATGTCAGTACATGTGAGCTCATGCATTCCTTTAAAAAATGTATTTTTATTTTTGCTATTGAGTATCCTGACACCAAAATAAAGGTAGTTAAATATTGTTTCCTAATATGTAACTTGTAATGTGAATTTGGGGATACTGGTTTCTTTTAGAACTCTGGGTGAATAAGCCACTCTTTCAGGGGTGGAAAACCCAGTAAGCAAGATAAGCACAGGATTGTGATGATTTAGTAATCTGTAGTGAACAATTTCACATGGGTTTCATGTGAAGTGGATCAAAGATGTGGTGACACTCACGTGAAATTGTTCACTACAGAGCTTGCGTGTGGTGAAACCCATGTGAAATTGTTCACTACGGATTAGTAAGTAAGCACAAGCAAGCCCATGCTTACCTTGCTTACTGGGTCATTCACCCGTGTCGGGGATTGTTAAGTTGAAATGAAGCTTTGATTCTGTAGGAAGGTGCTGTGGGGTTGGGAGAGAGATGCCAGCCATACCTAGAAGCAAAATCTTTGATGTGGTGAAAAAATGTGAAATCGTTCACTACAGATGATCTGGTAAGCAAGGTAAGCACTGTGCTTACCTTGCCTATTGGATAATCTGCCCCTGCACTCTTTAGATTCCTCTAAACTAATGGCTCAGTTTGCAGATTCCAGAGTCATCCAATCCAGGTGTTTATTATAGAGTGACTAAATATCAGCTGACCAATGGAATCAATTTGAATTGCTGAATAATTTAAAAACATACTTCCAAAACATTTGAATTAACATAGGCCTTGTTTTTCCTAATACATTTTCACATATTTGAGAGCTGACATTATTCAGCTTTTTCCCTGACTGGACATTTAAGTCTTTTCCTTTCCTGTTCTGTCTTCAGTATTGATGTACAACTCAGTATAGTTAACTCTATTTGGTGCATTTATAGCATCTTGTGATCTAGTTTCCAGGCCTTTCAGATAAATTATTTATGTATATGAAGGGGCTATAATTGACTTTTTGGTTGAGAAACTCAATTCACTAAAGTGGCCAGGGAGAGGCATAGTTCATTTTGCTCTGTTGTCAAATCAGTGTTCCAATGATATTTCAGGATTATTTATTTTCACAGTATATAAAAAAATACCAATATTTATTTCCTATGTTTCTTAAATGTCAGAGGAAATTATCACAAGGCTTAGGACCTCTCAGTGTCTGATATTTAATAGTTTTCAGTTGAAGGATTAAGAATTCAAGCACTGAGCACTGATCATGAGTGTTGCTCTTGTGCTGGTAGACTCAGGTTATGGAGAGAGCTTCTCTGGAATTTTCTAGACTAACTGGAGAAATGAGATCAACAGGGATGAAATCTGTATGAACAAAATGAGTTCGGTAGATATATGAAGAGAAATTGTTTTTGAAGCTTTATTAGGACTAGGTGAGTCAGATTAGACCCAAGACAATCCTTATATAAGGATGTGGGTGGGAAGTGATAGTGTGCAGGAAGGTGAACGCCAAGAATGACAAGGAGCTCTGAGGGAGAGGGGCTTAGGGAGAGAATGGACATGGTAAAGAGAAGGCTGGAGTGAGAGCCATTCGTGAATACTTCAGTCAGTCAGTTTGTCACATTCAGCAGCCATTTTATGTACACCTCAAAGTTACAGACACTGTGCTAGGAGCTGGTGTTGTAATCCCAGACCAACATGGTCCTTAAGAAATTCACAGTCTGGTGGCTGAGACAAGAAAGCAAGCCATCTAACCAGGGTAGAGCAAAGAACTGGGGAAACTCACCAGAGGTTGTGAAGTCTAAGCCAAGTCCAGACGGATAGGTGGGGGTTGGCCAGGTTAGTTGCAGTTGAGTCATGGTGGCCGTATGTAAAGACGAATGGAACGTTGCCTGGTCTTGCACTGTTTGAATGCATTGTTGTGGCTACTGTGTCAATCCATTTTTTTGAGGGTTTCTGTTGTTTTTACTGACTCTCTCTACTTTACTTTGAGGTGAGTATATCTGTATGCTGAGCAAATAAGCTGAGAAGGTGGATTATATGAAGAATGAGGCATCAGAATTAGAGGAAGACTCATTAACAACCTGTAATATACAGATAACACAACCTTGCTTGCCGAAAGTGAAGAGGACTTGAAACACTTACTAATGAAGATCAAAGACTACAGCCTTCAGTGTGGATTACGTCTCAACGTAAAGAAAACAAAAATCCTCACAACTGAACCAGTAAGCAATATCATGATAAATGGAGAAAATACTGAAGTTGTCAAGGATTTCATTTTACTTGGATCCATAGGCAACACCCATGGAAGCAGCAACCAAGAAACCAAACAACATATTGCATTGGGCAAATGTGTGGCAAAAGATCTCTTTAAAAATCTTAGAAAGCAAAGATGTCACTTTGATGACTAAGGTTCACCTGTCCCAAGCCATGGTGTTTTCAGTTGCCTCATAGCAAGTGAAAGCTGGACAGTTAAAAAGAAAGACTGAAGAAAAGTTGATCCATTTCAATTATGTTGGTGAAGAATATTCAATATACTGTGGACTACCAGAAGAACGGGCAGATCTGTCTTAGAGCAAGTACAGCCATAATGCTCCTTAGAAGGGAGAATGGTGAGACTTTGTCTTACGTATTTTGGGCATGTTACAGAGGGACCAATCCCTGGAGAAGGACATCATGCTTGGTAAAGTAGAGGGTCAGCAACAAAAAGGAAGACCTTCAGTGGGATGGATTGGCACAGTGGCTGCAACAATGGGCTCAAACATAGCAACAATTGTGAGAATGGCACAGGACTGGGCAACGTTTTTTTCTGTTGTACATAAGGTCACTGTGAGTCGGAGCCTACTTGACAGCACCTAACAACAGCAGCAACAACAGCAGCATAGTGTTGCAGTTGCAAAATGAGCTAGCTTCACCTCAGGAAGGACTTTGCATACCACTGGGAGTTTGGACTTTATCGTGTAGTCTTTGAGATGTCATGGAAGGAGTTGAAAGCAAGGGAGCATCATGATGTGTGTATTTTGGAAGGATCTCTCTCACAGCAGACTAGAGTGTGTGGTGTGGCTGGGAGGGTGCAAGGCTGGAGGCATAGAAACTAAAAAGAAGTGGTGGCTGTTGACGTAGATTGGACAGGTAGTAGATTAGACAGGACTTGGTAACTGAATGGGGTGAGGGAGTGGAAGGCAGGGCTGTTGGATGGAGTGTCCATATGGACCTTGAAGTCACCTATCATAGTGAAAGCCCCTGGGGGTGAAGAGAAGGCCATGACCATAGCCAGAGTCTCCAGTAGACGGGAGGCTGAGCAGGATCGATCATCAGAGTGTGGAGGGAAAGAGGGTACTGGAGCTTTCCTTCTTTCATCTTTGATATATTTGGAAGTTTGATAACTCTCTTGGAATCTTCAAGGGATAAATGAATCAAAGGGTTAGTTTCAATACTTAGTAACTCCAACTATCCACTTCATTGGTTTTTCTTAAATATTTTCGGGAACTAGTGAGGTATTTACTCTCATGGTTAAAACTCTAGCTAACATCTTTGCTATAAAATAACATATTTAGAGATTATTTTGGCAGTAAAAATATACCTTTTTTTAAACCTTTAGTTTTTATGCTTAAGAAGGAAACAAGCTAGGTAATTGTTGTTAGAATATAAACTTTCCTTTTTGAGGACAGATGGCTTCCATCTTGATGACCTGTGATTATTCTTCAAAGTAAATTCCAAGATATTGGCTACATTCTTAGATTAACATTGAGAAACTGCTGGGGTATAGAAAGGGCTAGAAGCTGATAGCTTGGCAGGGTGCTGAGAATGAGGGAACTGGATGTCATGATACTCAGATGATTTCTCAGATCAGATTAAGTCAGACATTTATTGCTGTTGATCATAAACCAGAACATAAGAGCAAAGAGTAGAGACATTGTCAACTCACTTATGTTATAACCATATACTTCAGTATGATTTTAAAGATAAAACTGAAAGGTCACATGTCTTGGTTTGAATTATGTCCCCCCAAAATTTGTATATCAGTTTGGCTGGGTACTGTGTGATTTCCCTATGTGTTATAAAACCTGTCTCTGTGATGTTAATGAGGGAAGATGGGTGGCACTTGTGTAAGGCAGGACCTGATCTACAAGACTGGATTGTGTCCTGAGGCAATTTCTTGAGATATAAAAGACAGAAGTGAACAGTGAGACAGGGACCTCATACCATCAAGAAAGCAGTGCCAGGAGCAAAGCACATCCTTTGGACTGGGGTCCCTGTGCAGAGAAGCTCCTACTCTGGGAGAACACCGAAGAGAAGAAAGCCGACAGAGAGAAAAAGCCTTCCTCTGGAGCTGATGCCCTGAATTTGGACTTTTAGCCTACTTTGACTATGAGGAAATAAACTTCTCTTTATTAAAACCATCCACTTGTGGTATTTCTGTTGTAGCAGCACTAGATAGCTAAGACATTAGAGAACAAAGTTAATGAGTTTCCCAAAGTAAGAAGTAGAGAACATTGTGGCATTTTGTTTTATAAAGGTAAGCATAAGACAAGTATATCATTATGTAATAGTAAACATAATGTCAGAGCAGGGCTTTTCAAACTTTAATGTTTATCGGAATCATTCAGGGATCTTGTTAAAACACAGTTTCACATTTAATAAATTTGGGGTAGGGTCTAAGATTCCTCATATCTAACAAGCTCCCAAGGACTACTGCTGCTTCTGCTTCCAGGACCACATTTTAAATAACAAGAGTCCAAACAGGGGTTCCTATCTTTTGGGGCCACAGAGCCTCTTGAGCAACTGAGGAAAGGTATGGGACTCATAAATAAGCCTGCCACATTTCTTCCTCTCCCCCTGCTAAGCATATTTTTTTAGGGAGGTTAGGAGCCCTTGAACCTAATAGAAAGACACTAATATTACATAACCAGTTTGTTGGTAGTTGAATGGCAGAATTATCGCTTTTCATGTGGGAGACCATTTCCAAAATCATGAACAACTTCAAATGCATATTTTGATTTGTGAAAATACTCATGGACCTTCTCATAGCAAGTTTGCAGGCCCTGGTGTTGCAATGGGGGGCCCTGGTGGCGCACTGGTTAAGAGCTACGGTGAGCTATGGCTGCTAACCAAAAGATTAGTGGTTTGAATTTACCAGCTGCTCTTAGGAAACCCTATGGAGCAATTCTAGTCTGTTCTAGAGGGTCGCTATCAGTTGGGAATCGACTAGACAGCAATGGGTTAGTGAGTGCAATAAGCTCAGCTTGTTGGGCTTAAGTGGCTTTGGGAAGAACCTGACTTTCAAGGACTTCAGTAGAAGTTGTAATAGCATAACCAGCCTGTTAGTGAGAGTCAGGTGTTCATCTACAAATAAAATCATTTCAGCATTTGTCAAGAGTTTCTTCTAAATCACTATGGGGAGCCAAAATCTACTTAATTAGGTCTAGACAATCTATTTTTTTTTTATTGTTACATTTTAAGTGAAAGTTTACAATTCAAGTTAGTCTCTTATACAAAAATTTATACACGCATTGTTTTGTGACCCTACTTGCTCTCCCTGTACTGTGACAGCACACTCTTCCTTTCCACCTTGGATTTCTAGTGTCCATTCCACCAGCTTCTGACCTTCTCTGCCTTCTCATCTCGCCTCTGGACAGGAGCTGCCCACTTAGTCTCATGTATCTACTTGAGTTAAGAAGCACACTCTTCATGAGTATCATTTTATGTCCCATAGTCCAGTCTATGTCTGAAGAGTTAGCCTCGGGAATGGTTTTACTTTTGGGCTAACAGAGAGCCCGGGGGCCATGTTTTCTAGGGTCCCTCAAGTCTCAATCAAACCATTAAGTCTGGTCTTTTTACTAGAATTTGAGTTCTGCATCCCACTTTTCTCCTGCTCCGTCAGGGACTCTCTGTTGTGTTCCCTGTCAGGGCGGTCATTGTGGTAGACAGGCACCATCTAGTTCTTCTGGTCTCAGGCTGATGAAGTCTCTGCTTTATGTGGCCCTTTCTGTCTCTTGAGCTAATACTTTCCTTGTGTCCATGGTATTTTTAATTCTCCTTTACTCCGGGTGAGTTGGGACCTATTGATGCATCTTAGATGGCTGCTCGCTAGCTTTTAAGACCCCAGACGCCACTCACCAACGTAGAATAGAGAACAGTTTCTTAAAAAACTTTGTTATGCCAGTTGACCTAGATGTCCCCTAAAAGCACAGTCCCCAGACTCAGGTCTAGACAATCTTGAGAGGGACAATCATCTTTATTAGTTACAGGGAGAAAAGTGGCTGGGTTTAAATTAGCAATTGTGTACAGTCTAATATTTGAGGCTTCCAGAAGAAGGACCTCACAGAAGGTGAGCCTGCTGGCAGATAAATGTTGAGTAAAGCAGAATTGTGTAAAACAGACGTGGTTTTGGGTACATATAAACAAACAAACAAAAAATCCCAAAACTATATCTGCAGTACTTTCTACTAGTTTTGAAGTAGCAGCTACATCCCTGAGGCAAGGGGGTAGGTTCTGGCTACAGGGTCCAGCTTCAGACTATAGTAACCTACACGCCTATGTTGTCCTCTGTGTTTTTGGGTTAAGAATACCTGATGCATTACCAGAAACTTCATGTACAAATACAGAAAACTCCAAATGATAATTAGGGAATCCTAAAGTGGACATGTTAGTCAAAGCCTCTGTCAGTTTATTTACTGCTGTTTGATCTTTCTCAGGTAAGACAGAAGGGATCAAACACAGAGGTTTTCAAATATTTGTATAAAAGTTGACTCATGAGAGAGAATTTGGGAATCCAGGCTTGACAGTAGCCACAGAGTCCAAAAAATCCCCTTAATTCTTTCTTTGTTTTAGGTAAAGGAAAAGCTGCAATAGCCTCTTTTCCCTGGGGGCCAGTAGAAATGCCTTCTGCAAAGATAAAATAACCTAAGTATTTGACAGAAGGCTGGGCTAATTGCAGTTTTTCTATTGAAACTGTGTGTTCTCCAGTACCTAAATGCTTTAATAAAGTTATGCTGTCCTCCAGGCAGGCCTTTTGAGAGATAGAGCCCACCAGTAAGTCATTGACATACTGTAATAAAGTAGATTCATTTGGAGATTGCAAAGGTAGCAACTCTGCATGCAAAATCTGAGAAAATATGTGGGAGATTACGTCTATTCTTGTGGCATGAAAGACTAGGTAAATTATTTGTTTTCCCAAGTGAAAGCAAACAAATAATTGGCTTTCAGGGTCTACAGGTATGCACTACAAAGGTCTAGTACAGTAAAACATGTTGTGTAAGGGGGATCATTGGAAAGTAGTACATGTCGGTTAGGGACAACAGAAATCTAGGAATGACAGTGAGGTTAATTGCATGCAGGCCCTGGACAAATCTTCAGCCTCAATTATGTGACATTTTAACCAGAAGGACAGGTGTTATGGATTGAATTGTGTCCTCTAAAAATGTGTATCAATTTGGCTACGCTGTGATTCCCAGTATTGTGTGATTGTTCTGTATTTTGTGATCTGACATAATTACCTGTATGTTATAAATCTGGACACCTGTGATGTTAATGAGGCAAGATTAGAGGTAGTTATATTAATGAGGCAGGACCCAATCTACAGGTTAGGTTGTATTTTTAGTCAGTCTCTTCTGAGATATGAAAGAGAGATGTGAGCAGAGAGGAGAGGGACTTCCTACCACTAAGAGAGAAGAGCTGGGAGCAGAGTGTGTCCTTTTGACCCAGGGTTCCTGCACTGAGAGACTCCTAGACCCAGGGGAAGATTGATGACAAGGATCGTCCCTCAGAGCCAACAGAGACGGAAAGCCTTTCCCTGCAGTTGGCTCCCTAAATTCGAACTTCTAACCTCCTGTACTGTGAGAGAATAAATTTATGTTTGTTAAAGTCATCCCCTTGTGTTATTTCTATTATAGCAGCACTAGATATCTAAGACAGAATTTGGTACCAGGAGAATGTGCTGTTCTAAGAGATTCGTACAATGTGGAAGCGCTTTTGAAACTGTGAATGAGTAGATCCTGGAAGAGTTTTAAGGTGCCTATAGTAAAAGCCTAGATTGTCTTGAAGAGACTGTTAGTGGAATTATATACATCAAAGACAATTCTGGTGAAGGCTTAGAAAGAAGTGAAGAGAAATGTAACACCACAGGTGACACAGTCGGCGAGAAGCAGCAGCAGAGAAATGGCAGCAGCAGAACCAGGAGACTGGCATGAGACAATGCAGGAGCTGACCTATGGAGCAAGAGAGCTGAGTGCTTTCAAGCAGGAGGCTTCCTGGCAGAGTGTGGTGCCTCTGGGCACTTAGCAGTGGAGCTAGGTTTGCCAGCTCACAGAGCAAGAGAACTGACTGCCTACTGGCTGAGGTTTACTGGTGGAGTGGGATGATGCCTCCAGACACTTACTGGTAGAGCTAAAGACTTTTGCAATACTTGCCCAAGCAGGGTAGATGCCAGGCCGTCCACAAGGCCCGAGGGGACAAGAGACCAAGGAACCAGGAGATAGAAGCTGAAGAGACAAGAAATGCAAGAAGCAGAGCTGCCTCGGTCTCAAAGGATAGTGCCACAACTTCTGGTGTCTCAAAGGGTGCAACTGTGGCCTGCTGGGTCTCAAAGGATGGGGCCACAACCTCTTAGGTTTCAAAGAGTCAGATCTTCACTAATTCAGTTCTGGAATGTGGGTCTACCTTTCACGACTGCCAGCAGGATGGGGCCTTATCCACTGCCCAAAGCTGAGAGGGTGGGGATGCCATGCCCAAGTGGCAGAAGAATGGGGCCTCCCAGGGGCAAGGTGTTGGGTTGCCACTCAGACTGATTGGGGGAATGGGGCCTCCCAAATCTGAAGGATCACAGTTGTTGTCCCGGTGGGCTTGGAAGGTGGAGCTAAAGGCCAGGGCCGGGTGATCTCCACCCAGAATCCAGGGAGTGTGGCCAACACCCAGGGTCTGGAGGGCAGGGCCGTTGCCTAAATGGTCTCAGAGAACAGAAGATTATTTTCAAGCCTTGAGAGCTAATGTAATATGTTCTGCTGAGTTGTGTGGTACCTGTTATCCCATGTTTCCCTCCAGTTTCTCCCATTTGTGATGGAAATGCCTACTTTGTGGCTGTTCCACCATTGTACTTTGGAAGCAAATAACTTGCATTTTAGATTTCACAGATGAAGAGGAATTTCACAGAAGATGAGATTTTGGACTTGAGTTGATTTAAGACTTTTAGAATGATATGATAGGGTGAAATTGTTTTACATTTGGAAAGGACATGAGTTTTGGGGGGCCACAGGGTAGAGTATTATGGATTGAATTGCATTCCCCCAAAATGTGTGTCAACATGACGAGGCCATGATTCCCAGTAATGTGTGGTTGTCCTTCATTTTGTGATCTCTTGTATTTACCTATGTTCTGTAAATCCTAAACTCTATGATGTTAATGAGGCAGGATTAGAGGCAGTTATGTTAACGAGGCAGGACCCAATCTACAGGATTAAGTTATGTCTTTAGTCAATCTCTTTTGAGATATAAAAGAGAAAAATGAGTAGAGAGGAGCGGGACCTCCTACCACTAAGAGAGAAGAGCTGGGAGCAGAACATGTCCTTTGGACCCAGGATCCCTGGCCTGAGAGGCTCCTAGACCTAGGGGAAGATTGATGACAAGGACCTTCCCCCAGAGCCAGCGGAGAAAGTCTTCCCCTGGAGCTGGCATCCTGAATTTGAACCTCTAGCCTCCTAAGCTGTGAGAGAATAAATTTCTATTAAAGCCATCCACTTGTGGTGTTTTTGTTACAGCAGCACGAAATGACTTAAGACAGTAGGAGTGTTGCAAGGACTAGTGTAGGGGATGATTAACCCTTTAGAAAGAAAATCCTTAATAATAGTCCCTCCTTTCTCGTTTAAGTGGATATTGGGAAATTTTAGGCAAAGGCATAGATGTGCCCACTTATTTTAGTAGGTTCAGTGGACAAAATTCGGCCAACCTATGTAGAAGTTGTGGCTTACAGGGTCTCAGGAATCTGAGAAATTACCTCAGCAGGGAGGGACCCTGAACAAACAACTCAGAAGGGGCATAGTAAGGACTTCATATGGCAAAGAGCCTCTTCTTTTTGAATGTTATCCATCCCTAAGTTCTGATTCTCAGGTAAGATTAATATTATTTCCCCACTTTTCATTAAACTATAACTGACTTCCATTTAGATAAAATATCTCTTTGTATTAAATTAACTGGAATGTCGGAACTCATCAGAAAAAGATGTAAATCCTCTATGGGAAAAAAAGATATTTGCACAGGTTGAGAATGAACTAGTGTTTGTACTTTATTAGTAACCCCCACTATTTTTGAGGTGTTTGTACTCTGAGGCAGGGGCTTTTGTAAACACATGGGGTTAATGACAGAGAAAGTTGTTCCTGTATCAATTAAAAAATTAGCAAGGTTCCCCATTAATGTACGTAGTTGTTTGAGAGTTCAGAGCCACCATGGGAAAAGTCCCTGTATTGTCATCAGGGCCCCTTCATTCTGAATCATTCTATTTATTTTTCAATTTAAATCATTCATTTTTCCAGTGGCTGTGTTTTTCACAATACTGACAGACTAGTTTTAGATCCATTGGAGGGTTTAAAATGTATTTTCTGATTAGGGCCTTATAGATGCTGTAAGTCAAATTCCATTAATATATTAGCCTTAGCAGTCTGCTTTGTTTGCAAGGTTTGGGGAAGCTCATGAGCTAAATTGGTCAGTTCCACAGTGGGAGTGGCTTTCCAATCTAGACGGTATCTTTTAACTAAGACTGAAATTTCAGGTTTGAAGCCAGATATAAGTAGTACATTAAAGGCCTCCTTAGTTTCTTCATCTAAATGGTCTAACCCAGGATGTTCTGAAAACTTATGGAATAATCTGGCATGATAGTCATATACACTTTCACCTTTATTTTTTATACAAGAATGGATTTTTGTCCAATCAGTTATGGGGGGAAACGTCTTAGGGATCACTGCACGTAACTTTGTGCCTTATCTCCAGCTTTTGTGAGATGGGTTTTGGCTGTTTTGTTTGTATCCAAGGCTAAACTATCTTGAGGATTTTTCTGTTCAGTATATTCTAACCAGAATTTGGCTTCCCCAGGAACAACTAACATGTGGGTTAATTGATATAAATCAAGCAGTCCTGGCTAATAAGCTTCAATAAGGGCTTTGAATTTTTTAGCTAATGTATAAGGATCCTCACAAAGTTTGGAAAATCTTTAATAATGGTACGTAATTCTGTGTGAGTCTACGGAATAAAAGAAATAATAGAGTTCTTTGGATTTTCTCTGGTGCGCACTCCAGATTCTGCCAGGGTGAATCTTACAAGGCATTTCAGGAATGGACTTTGGACTCTCTGGCTATGAATCTTTAGCAGATTCTTTTGGAAAAAAGGGAAGTTCAGTTAAAGTGTTCTCCGAAGGGTAAGAAGGTAGAGGAGGATACAGTGGAGAGATTGCCAGCAGAGTTGCAGAGGAGGCTGCAGTGGAGGGTGCACGTATAGCAGAACTTTGATTTTGTAATTGCTTATTTTGCTTAGTGATTTCAGAAATTGTCTTTTGCAGTTCTTTATTCTGTCTAGTCAATTTGGAAACGTATTATGCAGAGAGGATATTTTGCTGTTTTGATATTTTATAGAGGCCTCAAAAAAAAAAAATTGAAAAGAGCATCCCATTGTAACTGCTTAATCTGGGACCTTTTCTGTTCTAATTTAGTGCACAGAAAAATTAATGTTAAAAGATCAAAGGTTCTCCAAAGTGGCCACTGATCATTTGAACCACCCTTGGTTAGCTCATACCAAGCAGACAAAAACAAACATGACAAAGAACTGAAATGCTTGTTTATGTATTGAGCAGGAGACCCTGAAGGGCACTCAGTATTGCTCTTAGATTTGGCATTTCCCACATTTCCAAAGGCAGTGTAAAGTTAGCTTGAGAGTCGTTAAACAAAAGATTGGGGCTTTCAGGGCCTCAGAACCGGACAGTGTAACTAGTGTTGCAGAAATTTTGAGCAGTGTTTTGATCTGGCTCATGCTTATAGTTTCTGAGTGGCTTTCAGTTTCTGAGATTGTTAAGCAATGACCATACCCTGGGGAACCTAAAAACTAAAGGAACTTATGTTTTGATTATAAAAACAGAAAAGGAAGAGAAAGGCGAAACACACAATAAAACTCAGCTTCTATGCAAAGAAAAGCAGAGGCTAAGACCTGAGAGGTATTTACCTTGCCACATAACTCTTGAATCCGCCATGGAAATGGAGGGCCCAAATATGGCCCAGCCTAGTACTGTTGCTAGTCCAAGTCCCTGGTGCCTCGGAGGTTGCGAGGTCAGTTCATCTTTAGGTCCCTTCGTGATCACCAAGAAATGTAGTGAAGCACCAGTCTTACATTCCATTGGGAGTGAAACCGAAGAGTTTTATTGGAAGAAGAAAGGGTTTGTGAACCTGGGCACATTGTAACACCCAGGCAGGATATCACAATGTTCCAAAATGTGAGGACAGTGAAGTTTTTATTAGGTGGAGTGAAAAAAGCCTGTGTGCTTGCAGGCATGAAGGGGGTACGTGGCAAAAAGTTACAAGGGGGTCATTAAGCTACAGACCTTCTTAACATTAGCAATTCTATTTTCTAACCTCCTGGAGCATGTTGACTGTCTTAGTCATCTAGTGCTGCTATAACAGAAATACAAGTGGATGACTTTAACCAAGAAAAGTTTATTTCCTCATAGTGAAGTAGGTTAATAGTTCAAATTCAGGGCATCAGCTCCAGAGGAAGGCTTTCTGTCTCCTTTGGCCTTCTCATCAGTCTTCCCCCGGACTAGGAACTTCTTCACACAGGGACCCCGGGTTCAAAGGATGCGCTCTGCTCCTGCACTGCTTTCTTGGTGGTATGAGGTCCCCCCTCTGTGCTCGGTTTCCTTTTCTTTTTATCTTTTGAGAGACAAAAGGCGGTGCAGTCCACACCCCAGGGATACTTCTTTTACATAGGATCAGGGATATGACCTGGGTAAGGGTATTACAATCCCACCCTAATCCTCTTTAACATAAAATTGCAATCACAAAATGGAGGACAACCACACAATACTGGGAATCATGGCCCAGCCTAATTGATACACATATTTTTTTGGGGACACAGTTCAATCCATGACATTGACTAAGACATTTCACCTGGATCAAGCTGCACAAACATTCTTGACAAACATCTTTTAACAAACAATTCTTCATACGAGCTAAAGTCTTGACCATTGCTCTTTTCTGTGTTACAAGCAGTTAAACTTTTACAAGAAACCGAAGTGTCTTTTGGGAATAGCAGGAGCAGAGGTTTTAGGCCAAGTTGCAGCTTAATTCAAACTGGAGTTTAATTTAGATCTGGGACAGCCATCTTAGTCATGTCAAGCACACTGGTTTTGGGGTCCACACGTAATACCATTATCACAACTGAAATGTTAACAACGATTCCTTAATATCAGTAAGTATCCAGCCAGTATTAGTTTCTCAATATGTCTTATAATTTAAAAAAAAAAAAAAAAATTTCTGTTTGAATTGAGATCCAGCTGGCTGATATATCTTTAGAGTCTTCTCTATAGGATCCCGTTCCATCTTTATATTCCTAGCAGTTTGTTGTTGTTGAAAACACCAGGTCGTTTGTTGAGTTGCACTTCCCACAGGCTGGATTATGCTCTTCGCCTCCCCTGGTGGTGTTTGACATTTTCCCACTTCCCCCTGTATTTCCTGGTGGTTCAGTATAGAGCATTGATCAGAGTTAAGTCTTTTGGGAGTGGGTGTTGGTACTTTAGTTAGCACCTACATTATACCATTATACCTGGTTGTCTTGTAAGACTGAGTTAGCAGTTATTGATGATCACTCCCTAAATCCACTAATTAAAAAAAAAAAAAAAAAAAACCCAAAATGTTGAGTCAGTGAGTCGATTCCGACTCATATCAACCCTATAGGACAGAGTGGAACTGCTCCATAGGGTTTCCAAGGAGCAGCTGGTGGATTCGAACTGCCGAAGTTTTTTGGTTAGTAGCTGAGCTCTTAACCACTGCAACACCAGGAGTCCACTAGTGGCAGCAAAATGATATCCTAATTCTGTCATTCCTTCTTTATTTATTAGCTGGAATACCTCTGAAAGAGAAACTTCCTTCAACAGTTGTTTGATTACCTTGAGATACAGATTGTTTAGGAAGTGCAGGATAAATGCTTGATTCTTTCCCTTTATTAGTTTTCAAAATAATAATGTGGTTTCTTTGATCCCCCAGATTGATCATTGAGTTTTTATTTTTTAAGTATTTATATACTGAAGCATATGTCTTAATTACCTAGTGCTGCTGTAACATGAAATATTTTAAGTGGGTGGCTTTAAAGAGGAGAAATTTATTTTCTCACAGTTTTGGAGTCTAGAAGTCCAAATCAAGGCATGATCTTTAGGAGAGGGTCCTTCATTGTCCATAGTCCTGGGAGTTTCTTGGTGTTTCTTGGCGTTCCTTTGCTTGTAGACAGGTCCTCAAGTAGCCTCTGTCTTCCCTCTGTGTGTGTGTCTCTGTGCCTATTGTGCTGTTTTTAATAAGACACCACTTAGAAGTGATTAAGTTTAGGCCTCACCCTAATCAGACATGGCCTTATTAACATAACACAAGAAACCTCCTGTCTCCAAACAGGGTCGTATTTACACATACTGGGATTAAGAGTTCAACACTTTTTTTGGGACACAATTCAGTCCATAACAGCGTATTTTATGTGTTATGCTCTATTGTAGTTATTATCCTTTTTGGTGCTCAAATTTCTTAACTATGGCCACTGGGAACTTGCTCAGGTTGGTTTCTGAGCCCTTTTGACACGACCTTTGTATTAGTTATATATCACTGTTTAACAAATTAACCCAAAATCTAGGAGCTTGTAAGACAAATATTTATTATCCCACAGTATCTGTGAGTCAGGAATTGGGCAAGGCTTACCTGGGTCTTCTGACTCAAGGTCTCTCACACGGCTGCAGTCAAGGTGCTAGGCTGCACTGCAGTCATTTTAAGGTTTGGCTGAGAGTCTGCTTCCAAGCTCACTCCTGTGAGGCCTTAGTTCTTTGCCATGTGGGTCTCTCCATAGGGTTGCTCACAGCAGGACAGCTAGCTTTCCCATTGTGAGGGTTCTAAGAGAGAGAGCACAGGAGAGAGCCAGCCAGCCAGAAATCACAGTCTTTTTGTAACCTAATCTTGGTGTTGCAGTGGTTAAGCGCTTGGCTGCTAAGTGGAAAAAAAGGTTGGTGGTTCCAACCGTAAGAAAGATGTGGCAGTTGGCTTCCATAAAGATGACAGCCTTGGAAACCCTACAGGGCAGTTCTACTCTGTCCTGTAGGGTCCCTAAGAGTTGGAATGGGTTTGGCTTGGTTTTGTTCGTTAGAAGTGAGTCACTAGGTCCAGCCAACTCTAAAGGGGAGGGGATAAATACCAGGGCATAAATACCAGGGGACGTGGTCATTGGGGGGTATTTTAGAAGTTATCTGCAACAACTTTAGTTTATAATTTGTTTTTTATTGTACTTTAGATGAAAGTTTACAGGGCAAACTAGCTTCTCATTAAACAATTAATATACATGTTGTTTTGTGGTATTGGTTGCTAACCCCACGACATGTCAACACTCTTCCTTTCTCGATCTTAGGTTCCCCTTTAGCAGCTTTCCTCTTCTCTCCTGTCTTCTCTTCCTTGCCCCTGGTCTGGTGTGTCCATCTAGTCTCTTTTTGTTTTATGGCCCTGTCGAGCTTTGGCTGAAGGGTGAACCTCAGGAGTGACTTCATTACTAAGCTAAAAGGGTGTCCAGGGGCCATACTCTCAGGGTTTCTCCAGTCTCTGTCAGATGAGTAAGTCTCGTCTTTTATTTATTTTTTTGTGAGTTAGAATTTTGTTCTACATTTTTCTCCAGCCCTGTCTGGGACCCTCTGTTGTGATACCTGTCAGAGCAGTCAGTGGTGGTAGCTGGGCACCATCTACTTGTGTCCATTAGTCCTCTGGACTAATCTTTCCCTGTGTCTTTGGTTTTCTTCATTCTCTCTTGCTCTGGATGGGTTGAGACCAATGGAGTATCTTAGATGGCCATTCACAAGCTTTTAAGACCCCAGACCCTACTCACCAAAGTAGAATGTAGAATATTTTCTTTCTAAACTATGTTGTGCCAGTTGAGCTAGATGTTCCCCGAGACCATGGTCCCCATGGCCCTCAGCCCAGTAATTTGGTCCCTTAGGGAGTTTGGATGTGTCTATGGAGCTTCCATGACCTTGCCTTGTACAAGTTGTGCTGGCTTCCCCAGTATTGTGTACTGTCTTATCTTTCACCAAAGTTACCATTTATCTGTTGTCTGTTTAATGTTTTTCCCTCTCCACCTCCCCTCTCGTAACCATCAAAGATTTTTCTTCTTGTGTGTAATTCTTCTTACGAGTTTTTATAGTAGTGTTTCTCATACAATATTTGTCCTTTTGTAGTTGACTTATTACACTCAGCATAACGCCCAGCAGACTCATCCATGTTGTGAGATGCTTCACAGATTCATCACTGTTCTTTATCGTTGCATAGTACTCCATTGTGTATATGTACCATAGTTTGTTTATCCATTCATCTGTTGGTGGGCATCTAGGTTGTTTCCATTTATTTGCTGTTGTGAACAGTGCTGCAGTGAACATCTGTGTGCATATGTCTATTTGTCTGATGGCTATTATTTCTTTAGGATATATTCCTAGGAGTGGGATTGCTGGATCATATGGTATTTTTATTTCTAGCTTTTTAAGGAAGCACCATATCGTTTTCTAAAATGGTTGTACCATTTTACATTCCCACCACCAGTGCATAAGAGTTCCAATCTCTCTGCATCCTTGCCAACATTTCTTATTTTCTGTTTTTTTGATTCGTGCCAGTAATGTTGGGATGAGAAGATATCTCATTGTAGTTTTGATTTGCATTTCTCTAATAGCTAGTGATCGCGAGCGTCTCCTCATGTGTCTGTTAGCCACTTGAATGTCTTCTTTGGTGAAGTGTCTGTTTGTATCCTTTGCCCATTTTTTAATTGGAATATTTGTCTTTTTCTTGTAGAGGTGTTGGATTTTTTTTTGTAAAGTTTAGAGATTAGACCTTTATTGAATTTGTCTTAGCCTAAAATTTTTTCCCAGTCTGTAGTTTCTCTTTTCACCTTTTGGTGAAATCTTTTGATGAGCATCAGTGTTTAATTTTTCGAAGATCCCAGTGATCTAGTTTATCTTCTAGAGTTTATGTGTTAGTTTTGGTTTGTATCCTGTTAATGCTATGTTATAGGACCTCTAGCGTTGATCCTATTTTTTCTTCTATGATCTTTATAGTTTTTGGTTTTACGTTTAGGTCTTTGATCCATTTTGAATTAGTTTTTGTGTATGGTGTGATGTATGAGTCCTGTTTCATTTTTTTTGCAGATGAACATCCAGTTTTGCCAGCACCGTTTGTTAAAAAGACTGTCTTTTTCCCATTTGATAGACTTTGGGCCCTTGTTGAAGATCAGGTGACCGTAGGTGGATGGATTTACATCTGGGTTCTCAATTCTGTTCCGTTGGTCAGTGTATCTGTCGTTGTGCCAGTACCAGGCTGTTTTGACTACCATAGCTGTATAGTAGGTTCTGAGGTCAGTAGTGCGAGTCCTCCTACTTTATTCTTCTTCTTCAATTTGTTGTGGTTGTTAGGTGCCATGGAGCCGATTCTAACTCATAGCGACCCTGTGTACTAAAGAACAAAACACTGCCCAGTCCTATGCTATCCTCACAGTCGTAGTTATACTTGAGCCCATTGTTTCGTTCACTGTGTCAGTCCATCTAGTTGAGAGTCTTCCTCTAATTAACCAAGCATGATGTTCTTCTCCAGGGACTGATTCCTCCTGATAACATGTCCAAAGTATGTGAGATGTAGTCTCACCGTTCTTGCTTCTAAGGAGCATTCTGATTGTACTTCTTCCAAGACAGATTTGTTCGTTCTTTTGGCAGTCCATGGTATATTCAGTATTCTTTGCCAACGCCATACAATAATTCAAAGGCATCATTTTTTCTTCTATCTTCCTTATTCATCATTTAGCTTTCACATGCATATTTGGTGATTGAAAACATCATGGCTTGGGTCAGGCGCACCTTAGTCTTCAAGGTGCCATCTTTGCTTTTTAACACTTTAAGGAGGTCTTTTGCAGCAGATTTGCCTAACGCAGTGCATCATTTGATTTTTTTTTTTTTATTGTACTTCAGGTGAAGCTTTACAGAACAAATAGTTTCTCATTAAACAGTCAGTACAGATATTGTTTTATGACATTGGTTAACAACGCCACGACATGTCAGCCCTCTCCCTTCTCTACCTTTTTTTTTGGTGAAAATATACACAGCCAAAGATACACCATTTCAAAAATTTCTACATGCACAGTTCAGTGACATCGATTACGTTCTTCCAGTTGTGCCGCTATTCTCACTTTAAATGAAGGTTTATAGAACAAAATAGTTTCTCATTAAACAGTTAGTACACATCTTGCCGTATGACATGTCCTACGTGTCCACAGTATCCTTACTCAAC
>NW_004443978.1:12331345-12397054 GCF_000243295.1 Trichechus manatus latirostris
CTTCCATGACCTTTCCTTGTACAAGTTGTGCTAGTTTCCCCAGTATTGTGTACTGTCTCACCCTTCACCAAAGATACCACTTATCTATTGCCTATTTAGTATTTCTCCCCCAACCCCTCATAACCAACAAAGATTGTTTCTTTTTGTGTGTAAACTTTTTCATGGGTTTTTACAATAGAGGTCTCATACAATATTTGTCCTTTTGTGATTGATTTATTTCACTCAGCATAATGTCATGCAGTTTCATCCATGTTATGAGATGCTTCACAGATTCATCATTGTTCTTTCTCATTGCATAGTACTGGATTGTGTGTATGTACCATAGTTCGTTCATCCATTCCTCTGTTGATAGGCATCTAGGTTGTTTCCATCTTTTTGCTATTGTGAACAATGCTGCCATGAACATGAATGTGCATATGTCTATTCGAGTGATGACTCTTATTTCTCTAGGATATATTCCTAGGAGTGGGATTGCTTGATCAGATGGTATTTCTATTTCTAGCTTTTTAAAGAAGCGCCATATCATTTTCCAAAATGGTTGTATCATTTTGCATTCCCTCATTTGATTTCTTGACTGCTGCTTCCATGGGTGTTGATTGTGGATCCAAGTAAAGTGAAATCCTTAACAACATCACTCTTTTTGACATTTATCGTGATGTCATTTATTGGTCCAGTTGTGAGGATTTTTGTTTTCTTTGTGTTGAGGTGTAATCCATACTGAAGGCTATGGTCTTTGATCTTCATCAGTAAGTGCTTCAAGTCCTCTTCACTTTCAGCAAGCAAGGTTGTGTCATCTGCATATCATAGGTTGTTAATGGCTTTCTCCAATCCTGATGCCATGTTGTTCATATAGTCCAGCTTCTCGGATTATTTGCTCAGCATATAGATTGAATAAGTATGGTGAAAGGAAACAACCCTGACGCACACCTTTCCTGACTTTAAACCATGCAATATTCCCTTGTTCTGTCTGAACGACTGCCTCTTGGTCTATGTACAGGTTCCTCATGAGCACAATTAAGTGTTCCGGAATTCCCGTTCTTTGCAGTGTTGTCCATAATTTGTTATGATCCACACAGTCGATTGCCTTTGCATAGTCAATAAAACACAGGTAAACATCTTTCTGGTATTATCTTCTTTCAGCCAAGATCCATCTGACATTAGCTATGATAGCCCTGGTTCCATGTCCTCTTCTGAATTCAGCTTGAATTTCTGGCAGTTCCCTGTTGATGCACTGCTGCAGCCACTTTTAAATGATCTTCATCAAAATGTTACTTATGTGTGATACTAATGGTATTCAATAATTTCTGCATTTGATGGAATCACGTTTCTTGGGAATAGGCATAAATATGGATCTCTTCCAGTCGGTTGGTCAGGTGGTTTCAATACTGCTTTATTTCTTCTCTAGTGATTTACTTATCCGGGGCCTCTTACCTTTCTTTGTAAAGTTAATGGTTAGTTTTTCCATCTTTTTAAAGAATTCTGTTGGTATTTAGATTGAGATTGAATTGTATTTGTAGATTGCTTTAGGTAAAATTGACATTTTCACAATGCTGAGTCTACCTATCCATGAGCATGGTAGGTTTTTCCTTTTATGTAATTCTCTTTTGATTTGTTATAGTAGCGTTTTGTTGTTTTCTTTGTATAGGTCTTTTACACCTCTGGTTAGACTTATTCCAAAATATTTTTTTAATGGCTATTATAAATGATATTGGTTTCCTGATTTCCTTTTTGTCGTTCTCTTTATTGGTGTATAGGAATCCACCTGGTTTTTGTATGTTTAGCTTGTATCCTGCTACTCTGCTGAATCTTTCTATTAGTTCCAGTAGTTTTCTTGTGGAGTCTTTTGGGTTTTCTATGTATAGTATTATATCATCAGCAAACAGGGGTAGTTTAACTTCTTCATTACCACTCTGGATGCTTTTATTTCTTTTTCTTGCCTTGTTACTCTAGCTAGGACTTCCAGCACAGTGTTAAATAGGAGTGGTGATAAAGGGCATCCTTGTCTTGTTCCCGTTCTCAAGGGGAGTGTTTTCAGCCTCTGCATTAAGAATGATGTTGGCTGTTGGTTTTGCATAGATGCCCTTTATTATGTTGAGGAATTTCTCTTCTATACCTATTTTATTGAGAGTTTTTATCAGGAATAGGTGTTGGACTTTGTTGAATGCCTTTTCTTCTTCGATTGAGATGATCATGTGATTTTTTTATTTATGTGGTGGATTAGTTGATTGATTTTCTAATGTTGAACCATCTTGGCATACCTGGTATGAATCCTACTTGGTCATGGTGTATTATTTTCTTGATATGATGCTGAATTCTATTGGCTAGAATTTTGTTGAAATTTTTTGCATCTATATTCATGACACATATTGGTCTGTAATTTTCTTTTTTTGTGGTGTTTTAGCCTGGTTTTGATATCAGGGTTATGCTGGCTTTATAGAATGAATTAGGAAGTATCCCTTCCATTTGTATGTTCGAAATACTTCAAGTAGTACTGGTGTAAGCTTTTCTCTGAATGTTTGTTAGAATTCTCCACTGAAGCCATCTGGGCCAGGGCTTTTTTTTTCCTTGGGAGTTTTTTTTAAATTACCTTTTCAATGTCTTGTTATGGATCTGTTCAGATTTTCAACTTCAGTTTGTGTTAGTTTGGGTAAGTAGTGTGTTTGTAGAAATTTGTCCATTTCCTCTAGGTTTTCAGTTTTGTTGGGAGTATAGTTTTTCATAATACTCTGCTATGATCTTTTTTATTTCAGTTTGCACTGTTATAATGTCCCCCATTTCATTTCTTATTTGGGTTATTTGCATCCTTTCCTGTTTTTCTTTTGTCAGTTTGGCCAGTGGTTTGTTGATTTTGTTTGTTCTTTCAAAGAACAAATTTTTTTTTTTTTAATTCTGTCTGTTGTTTTTCTGTTTTCTGTTTCATTTATTTTTGCTCTGATCTTTATTATTCCCTTTCTTTTGGTGTCTGTATGCTTCTTTTGCTGTTGTCTTTTTTTTGTTCAAGTCGTGTAGGTAATGTTTTGGTTTCGTCCCTTTCTTCTTTTTTGATGTGTGCATCTATTGCTATAAATCGACCTCTGAGCAATGCCTCTTCTGTGTCTGAAATATTTTAGTACGATGTGTTTTCATTCTTGTTTGATTCTAGGAATTTTTTGATTCCATCTTTAATGTTTTCTATTATCTAGTAGTATTTAAGTAAGGTGTTATTCCTTTTTCATTTATTTGATTTTTTTTTTGTTCTTCCTGTTGTTAATTTCTACTTTGATGGCTTTGTTATCAGAGAAGATACTTTATATTATCTCAGTGTTTTGGATTTTGTTGAAGGTTGCTTTGTGGTCTAAGATGTCGTCTATTGTGGAGAATGTTCCATGTGCATTGTATGTACTTTGCAGCCGTTGGGTAGAGTGTTTTATATATGTCTATGAGGTCAAGTTGGTTGATTGTGGCCTTTAGAGCTTCTGTTTCTTCGTTGAGTTTCTTTCTAGATGTTCTGTCCTTTATCGGTAATGGTGTGTTGAAGTCTCCTGGTAGTATCAATTTTTCTTTTCGGTACTTTTAGAATTTTGTTCTATGTAATTTGGACCCTTGTTATTGGTTGCATGATATTTATGATTTTATCTTTATGATGGATTGTCTCTTTAATCATTATCAAAATACAGACAAAATTATGGAAAAGAACGACAAAACAATGCAAGAATTCAGGAAAATAATACAGGAACATAATGTCAAAATAAATACACAACTAGAAATTGTACAAAACCAATAGTTAGAAATCCAAAAGGTAAACTGTAAGATTTCAGAAATGGACAATGTCATAAAAGGTTTGAGGAGCAAATTTGAAACACGAAGACAGGATCAGCGAAATTGAAGACAAATACTTGGATACCACTTTTTTTGAGGAAAAATCGCAGAAAATAATGAAGAAAAATGAAGAAACCCTGAGAAAGAAGTGGTATACAATCAAAAACAAAAATTTGCAAGTGATCAGAATTCTAAAACGGGGAGAAAACAGAAATCACAGAGAGGATAATTGAAGAACTACTGACAGAAAACTTCCCTAATATCATGAAAGACGAAAAGCTGACCATCCAGTAAGCTCAATAAACCCCAGATAGGATAGAGCCCAAAAGAAAATCACCAAAATATAGCATAATCACAGTAGAAACCCAAAGACAAGGAAAGAATCCTGAGAGCAGCTCAAGAAGAATGAAGTCATAAATGGGAATCAATAAGATGAAGCTGTGATTACTCAGCAGCAACCATGCAAGAAAGAAGGCAGTGGGATGACATAAACATTGAAAGAAAAAAATTGCTAACCTAGAATATATACTGCAAAACTTTCACTCAAATATGATGTAGAAATTGGGACGTTTCCAGATAAACAGAAATTAAGGGAATATGTAAAAACCAAGCCAGACTTACAAGAACTGTTAAAGGGAGTCCTTTGGTTAGAGAACCACAATGTCAGACAACAGTCTGAATCTAGAATGCAAGCCCACATCAGCCAGATACTAACATAGGTAATGAACCCTCAAAGATAAAACAAAACTAAAAGATTTACAATCGGGAACTAGAGAGGTGAATCTGTAAATGACAACAATGTCAGAACAATAAAGGAAGGAATAGTGTACGTATAGATCTTTCAAATGGAGAGGAAGTAAAGGAGATACCAAGTAATAAAAAACTAGTTCAAACTTTGGAAGATAGGGGTAAATTTATTTATTTGTTTTATTTTACTGTAGGTGAAAGTTAACAACTCAACTTAGTTTTTCATATCAACATTTATACACATATTGTTATGTGACTGTAGTTGCTGTCTCTATGATGTGACGGCCCACTCCTCCTTTCCACCCTGGATTTCCCGTGTGCACTCAACCAGCTTCTATAGCTTTTCTGCCTTCTCATCTCACCTTCCGAAAGGAGATGCCCATTTAGTCTTGTGTATCTACTTGAACCGAGAAGCAATCCAATTCCTGCCTACAGTCACTTGAAATAGTTTCAAGTGCAGTTTTCCAGTATACACAATTAGTTTCATTTACTTCAACCTACTTTTGTGTAAAATGTTTTCATCATTCCAAAGATCATCTCCTTAACAAAGGATATTTGTAGAAACCTAGTTTGCATCCCTGTTCCCTTCACTTCATTCTCTTCCTTCCCTATTAAAAAAAAAAAAAAAAAAAAAAAAGCTCGTTGCCATCTAGTCGATTCCGACTCATAGTGACTCTATATGACAGAGTAGAACTACCCCATAGGGTTTCCATGGAGCAGCTGGTTGATTTGAACTGCTGACCTTTTGGTCTTAACCACAGTGCCACCAGGGCTCCCTATAGTTTGTTATTTGCAGTTGACTCATGGCAACCCTCTGTGTGCAGGCTCCATAGGGTTTTCAAGGCAGTGACCTTTCAGAAGCAGATTGCCAGGCCTGCCTGCCTTCCCAGGTGCCTCTGGGTGGGTTCAAACAGCCAACCTTTTCAGCTAGTAGTGGAGTGCTTAACTGTTTGCCCCACCCAGGGACCTTTTCTATAGGTAGTCATTTAAAAAAGAATAAACATAAGTTATTCTTTTTATTTTTAAATATAAGATGTATAAGTACATATAGCATATTATGTATACTTTTCTTCACCTTGGTTTTCTGTACCTAACAATATATCCTCGTAACCACTCTATAGCAATATAGAGAGATCTTTCTCATTTCTTTTCAGCTGTGTAACACTCCATTGTGTGAATGTACAGTCATTTATTATAGAGAACTGTACTGTTTAGGAGTTCTGTTTACTTCCTGTTCTACTATTTTTCTGGGAATTGCTGTTTCTGAGTGGGTGTAGAAGGAAGGTAGGAAGAGGAAGCAGTGCCCTAGCTGTTCTAGAAGTGGCACCTGGTCGTGACAAGTCCAGTTTTCTCCTTGGTTCTTATCCTGGTGGAGGGATAAAGTATCTTTCTTTTTGTAATCAGATGTGCGGGGCTTCTTTTTTCATGAGTCAAGCCCTCCATGGTTTCTGTCATTTACATTCCTTTTGGCTCACAGTTAGAAATTCTTCCAGGTTTTTAGAACACATTTTTCATGCATAGTTTTTTGATGCTGGCATCTATTTTGTGTATCTTCATGGTTATGAGGGTTTAGGAGTATTAGCAGAGAATGTTCTTCACGTGTCATTAAAAAAAAATTCACATATTAATAAGTAAAGAAAACCTTTTTTTTTAAACAATCTTTTTTCTCCTCCTAACAAATAGTGAATTATTTCTGTTGCAGGGAAAAGGAGTTGGAAGCCAAGTTCATTATTCAAATGGAGAAAAGCAAAACAACAATCACAAACTTAAAGGCAAGTAATGAGCGGGCCTTGCTTCAGTTTCATCACGTCCCTTGTTTGCTTTACTGTTGGAGTGACTTAATGGGTAAATAAATCATGTGTACCATTTATGCATTCCTTTCTCATTTCAATTAGCCAAGTCAACTTGCTGTTGGCTTGGGCCTAGTCATGAAGGGTTGATCTCCTGATTCTTCTCCCATACCTAGTTTCATTTGATCTGGAAGCCAGACCCAAACTCTGCCTCTGGTATGTGAGCTTGTGAGTTTAACCCTGACCCAGACATCTTTATTTTCCAGCCAAGTAGTGGATCCTTAGCCTAGCAATTGACTTTATTCTATGAATTATTAAAAAAGCTTTGGCCCCATATTTTTTTCCATTTTTAATTAAAGTCACTATGTTTTGTAAATTTTGCAATAGGACTTGGTATTATTATTCGAAAATTAGGGAATGAAAGAAAAAACAAGCAAACACTAAATTTTCTAATACGGCAAGTTCTTCCTTCTGCAGTTAAAGTATCCTATTTGCTTATTTGGTCAGCGCATTTGTTAAAGACCTTGAATACTTTTCAGTTAGGGGGAAGTAAGGAGTAGAATGAATAATAAAGAAATCACAGAGGAGCTCAGGACCATCCTCCTTTGATATTTTCATTACCTTGTATGTTTGGGTTTCTGAGGCCTGCTGCTTCTTGGCCAAGTTCTGATCAAGCTCCTGTCTGCTTCCGAGGAGTAGATTTCTATTAATTCATTGCTCGAGGGAGTGGACACTTTGAATTTCAATTTCAGTGTAGTGCAGTGTGATCCCCAGTGATAGGAGCTGGGGAATGCTCCAGTCTTCCAGTTGGGCAGTGCTCTGGGTCATTTGACAGGCCTCTTTTGAGGCTCCCTTGTCCCTTTACCTGAGGCATTCTCTACTCCCCACAGTCCTTTGTACCATTCCAGCTGTATCTGGCCCACACTGAGCTTGCCTTCCTTGGACCTCCCGTTTCTGTCTTCTCAGGATTCTACCAGTCATTACTTGTCCATTTGCTGCTGTTCTCTTATCCTTGCTTCATGCATCTTTGTTTACTCTCAGTGCTTTAGTAAAAGTTTAATTATTAAAACGTATTTACTGAAACAGAGTGAGGAGACCCCTGGCCTTGGATGAGTCTCCTTTCTTTGTGCATTTTGTAATCTATTTCCCTTGATTACTCTATTGCTTTTTGAGTTTTACAAATATTACCTTGTCTGCCATTTGAGTAACCAGAACAGATGCCTAGACTTTTAACATTTTAATAAGAACTTTGACAGATGTTCTTTATAGTATGTGAATCATGTTGGAAAATATGGTGCCCATTGAATTTATTCAGCATGTGTCCAAGGAACTGTGTGAGGATTTGGGGGCTTATGAAGATTTTTGAACACGGTTTTTGGTTTAAGTATATGGCAAGGTGGGCTATATATATGCAAACATGCAATAAACTCTCAGTGTGATGTGTCCCAGTAGAGTCGAGGCCCTCACACGTGAGAGAAATGGCTTCTGGCTGGTGTACACAAGGGAAGCTTCATGGAAGAGGTGTCATCTGACCTGGTGTTTGGAATGGGGTCAATGAAGTGTACCACTTCAGGGGGCGCCAGTCACACCACGATCTGTGTGAATAACACCCCCTGGAGTTGTGCAGAGCCCAGTTGTGGTGATTCAGGTCGAGGGAAGAATAAAAAGCATTGAAGCTGGAAAAAATAGAATGTGGTTGGAGTTTTGGGTCTATCTAAGACAATTATGACAAAAAGGCCAGAAAAATAGCCTTGGCTCATATCACAGAGCCTGGATTGCTGGGAGAAGGCGTTTAGGTTCTATTTATTTAAGTTTTGTTTCTTTTTTTTAGGAAGGTTATGGGGCGGGATGAAATGATTTTTAGTTGGGGTATAAATATGAAAAGTGGTTATTGTCATATATTTTTTAGGAAGAACCATTTTTTTCCCCTGAATTGGCTCACTTGTAAAATGACAGTCTTCTTTACATTATTATTATTATTCTCTTTATATTGTTATTACCGTTAAAATCATCTCTCTCTAGATTCCAGAAGGAGGAACTGGGGACACTGGAAGAGAACGGACGAAGACCTTCACCTATGACTTTTCTTTTTATTCTGCTGATACAAAAAGTCCAGATTATATTACACAAGAAATGGTATGATATTGTTAAAATCTTTACTTTGATTTATTTTCATATAGAGAAGAACATGCCTACCCTTAAGCTCTTTGAATCATCTTGCTAATTTTTTTCTAAAGTTAATTCTTGTTACTTAACTTATTGGTTATTGCACTGGACCGTGTATCTTAGACGTTTGAAGAACTCAGACCCCAAAAGGTTGATTTTTTTTTTTTTACTTCTGAGCATGATGAACATAACTTGGATTTGGTTCAAAACATGGAGATGGCTACTATTTTGAAGGAGCTGTGCAAATAAAGCATTTTGGGAGGAGGGGCATTTATATGCCATTACACCCAGCAAATAAGCCACTTAACTGTGAGTCCTGCTGTGACGCAGAGCTTTAGGAGGTAATGTAAAACCCAAGTCACGTTTCCCCTGATTTGGTGGACTCTCAGAAATGTCTAGAATCTTTCTTTGAGAACCTAGAATTATGCTGGAATTTGTCCAAGAAACCTGCTCTGTAGGCTTTTAAGGTCTAAAATTGTAGATGTGTCATGGCAGATAAGAACAGACACAAAGATCTTCCCAGAAGGCCATGAAATGCTGATGTTGATGTTTCATGTGAGCAGAAGGATAAGTATATTTCTCTGGTGAGAAAAGCTGGGTGGGGTTATGGGGAAACTCTAGTGTTGGGGGAGGAACATGGGCTTCATGGCCAGGCCTCTCTTTCTGGCTTGTTAATGCTTTTGTGTGGCTTTGGAAATGTGTAGCTTCAGATCTTCATGTATTAAAATGGGGATAAGAATTCCTGTCCTACCTCCTCTGGGTTGGAATCCATGTAGCCGCATCTTGAAAATTAGAACATGAAGGGACATTGTTGTCTAGTTCCTTTTTTACTGATGTGTATCCATGCACCATCATCATCAGCATTGCCTAGGAGCTGATTAGAAGTACAGACTCTCAGAACCTATTCTAGACCTGCATTATCAGAATCTGCTTTTTAATAAGATCCCCAGGTAACTTGCAAACACCTTAATATATGAGAAGCCCAGATATAGTTGGCTTAGAAATGGTTTGTGGAGGAGGATGGCTTTCTGAGGCAGTGAAAATGTTGGGTATTAAGCTAGGCTGTGAACTTAGACGAGGTGTTCAAAGGAAAGGATGGGAGTGACCATATGCAGGAACTGTTGAGTCAAACATCAGGGACAGATAGAAAGGAATACCAGCAATGGGGATGGAAGCGATGAAGAGATGAGGTTCCTGGAGGTGGTATTAAAGAGGGCCAGGGAGAGGAAAGATGAACCAATGTTGCTTGTGTTGCCATTGGTGTCAGGAACTCTGGTTGGTGCTCATGTATGCCATCCCATTTAATCTTCACAAAAGCCAAGTGAGATAAATTTCAGCTCTGTTTTCCTTTGTTGAAGAGGCTCAAGTTCATACACCTAATAAGTAGCTGATCTTGGAGCTGATGTATATACAGTGGTGGGATGCCACTGGAAAGTCTTAAGGTATAAGAGAAAAAGTGTGGCCTGTCCTGAATGGCAGATGGAGAGGGAGCCCTGTTGAATGAATGAATCAGTGAATGAGTAAATGAAGATGGCTTTGGGGTCGAGGTGAGTGGATTAGTCAGCATTGGTAGTTAGCAGTCTGGTGAGGAATAGAATGTTACAGATATTGGAATCCATATTTTGGCTTTAATAGGAATAAAGATGAAGTTGTGGGTGCCAGGGAGTTTGTTCAGGGAAAAGCCAGTTCACTGTGCGCAGTCTTCAGAGTCTTCAGTGGAGGATGAATGAAGAATTGGGAAGGTCTCCACTTCTAATTTACCTAATGAGCAGCTGAATTTTCCCCCTGAGGACTTCTGGGACAGAGGGCTGTGCTGAGGGAAAGCCTGGGGATGGAGATGTAGAGCATTGTAAAATGACAGGGCCTGGCATGCTGGAGATCTTCCATAAAGGTTTGCTGACTGGATGAACCCATTTTCAGGTGAAGGTCCCTTTATGGGAAGAGATGGCATTTTCTGAGTTCTAGAAGAGTCAAGATCAGGGAAGCAGAAACAAAATTAGCTCTTCTGGGAGTTAAAAATAAATGCCCAGAATTAAAAAATATTTTTAGATTGTGAAAAGCTTTCAACTGATGAAGATAACTGTAATGCTTTAGGTGTACGTGCAGCATCTGTTCTCAGATGCTTTGGGGTCTTTGACTCTGTATAAATAACCTAAGATTGTTTCATGAAACCACAAAACTAGAAAAGCCCTGAGATATGTTAGTAAACACTGCTTTCTAGTAGAACCATGTGTTAATAACACACACATAAATGCACAAAAATATCTATTTTTAAGCACTCTATTTTAGACATTAAAGAGAAAATAATCTTCCCTCACTCCTAATTTTAAACCTCTTGATAAAAAGAGCTTTAGTTTTGAATTTTGACTACGTTTTCATGATGCCACGTATAAGTACAGGAAGTGAGCTGACCGTTTGTATCCCGGAGGCTAGAAACTTGGGAAGATGCGGAGCTTTTAGCATGATCCTGTGTTTTTTGTTGTTGTTAATCGTTTAATGTATAGGAATCTTGGGAAAACATATCATGCCTATCACTGTAGTTCAAGTCAAGTTTCCCTTAACATTCAACAAATACCAGGTTGATGATCACTCATTATTTCTTCCTTCCAAGTTAATTTTAGAATTAGAGAAAAAGTTAATAAGCAATTAAAATCCACACTCATGTAAATTAAAGACCATTAAATAAGGTATAATTTTCTTTTATTTTATTTTTTAGACATTTTATTGTGCTTCAGGTGAATGTTTACACAGCAGATGAGTTTTCCATTCAATAATTCATACACAGATTGTTTCGTGACATTGGTTGCAGTCCCCTCAAAGTGTTAGCACTCTGCCTGTTTCTACCTTGGGTAACCCGTTTCCATTCTTCAGGTTTTCCTGCCCCTCCCTACCTTCTTATCTTTGCTTTTGGGAAAATGCTTCCCTTTTGGTCTCTTATAGTTTTGTTTTAAGGAACACGTTCTTCACAGGTGTTATTGTTTATTTTATGGGCCAGTCTATTATTTGGCTGAAAGGTGACCTCCAGGAGGTCTAATTTTCTTAATGATTCTTTAAACCTTCGTAGGGAGGCTTTGATCTCGAACAACCAGTTCCTTAACTCAATCCTGGAGAAATTGGAAACCTTAAATCTCCCAGTTGACAAGCTAGATGGGACAGTCTTTGTTTTAACAGGGCCCTCTTGTGGACAACTCTTCTGAAGAGAGGCCCTGGTTATGCTTTGGATTACTCTGGAAACTAACTTTGAAGTCTGTGCTCAGACAAGCAGCCAGGTGGGTTTTGGATAACCAGGCCAGGTGAGAGATCTCAGTAGAGTATGATGCAAGAATATTGTCCAACTGTAGATTGTGCTTAAATGAGTCATTTGTGGGGGCTGTGGATGAACCAGCCTGTCTTCCTTGCCAAGAACCCTGGAGATGTGGGCAGTGTCCTGCCATTTCTCTGGGTGTTGGCACCCACCTACTTTGGGTGTGTTATTTGAACCTACGACTGGGCCAGGCCTGGATATCTGCTCCTCCAGACTTGCATTTCTAGACATGTGTTACAGTCCTGTACACCACTGCTAGCCCCCCTGAACCTCTGAGTCTGTCAGAAAAGTCCGACTGGGTTAGCTTTCTGGGAGATAAAGTAATAATAAAATGATGGATGTGATTTTTAACCCTAGGGAAGAATTTTGTTTAGAAAGCCTTTGGGTTTGGTTTAAATATGGTATTTTCTACAGCTTTGCTTTAGTCTTAGTCAAAACTATGCGAGAAGATCCTTCCTTTATTCTTTGAAAGGTTTATGGAAAGTTTTTCTTTCTATCCACTGGCACTCCATGAAATAATAAAAATGATATTTGCTTTTTTGTTTGTTTAATTGGAAGGACTTGGGGAAATAGAAGTTCTCTTCGTATTCCATAAATAATGGTAAAAATGCACCTCAAACTAGGGGCCTGGATTTCTAGCTTTTTCGTAGCATAAGTCTGGGGAATTGCCTTCCAGGTAGTGTTGAATTCTGGGTGCTCCTTTAGAAGGTGTGGGAAGAGGGTCTAGAAGGCATAGGCTTTGGAATAAGAAAGGTCTGGGTTCAGATTCCAGTTATGATACTCACCGGTGTTCCCATTTACCTAACTTCTCCCCTTCAACTTCCTCATCTAAAAAATGGGTCTTGAAACACAACTTGCCTTACAGCATTCTAATGAGGATTAATACATGAACCTACCACTTGTCTGTCAGTTGGTTGTGCTGTGGTGGCTTGTGATGATGGAAGCTATGCCACCACTATTTAAATACCAACAAGGTCAACCTTGGTGGACAAGTTTCACCGGAGCTTCCAGAGTAAGACAGACTAAGAAGAAAGGCCTGGTGATCTACTTTTGAAAATTAGCCAATGGAAGCCTTATGGATTAAACAGAATATTGTCCAACTTGCTTGCTTTGGACATGTCATCAAAAGGGATCAGTCAGGAGAAGGACATCATGTTTGGTGAAGTAGAGGGCCAGCAAGGGCTAGGGAGACCCTCAATGAGATGGACTGGCCTAATAGCGACCACTATGGACTTGAACATGCCATTGAGTGTGAGGATGATGCAGGATGGGGTAACATTTCGTTCTGTTGTACATAATGTTGCCACGAGTTGGAGTAGACTCCATAGTTTCTATTTGTCTGTCTGTCTATCATATGAGCACATGAAAAGATTTAGAGAATGCCCAGTGAGGATGAGCTGCTACATAGTTGAGAATTAAGTCATCAGAACATGAGGATAAGATCAGAAAATACCAGCTCCTAAAGTTAAAATAAAAACAAACAAACAAACAAAAAAACAGAAAACAAAATCAACTCAGAATGAATGAGACTGGCTGTTTGTGGAAGTGACTCAATGGAAATTAAAATATGTCTGTTTTTGACTGACGAGACTGAGGAAACAAAGTCCAAACAAGATGGCGGGAAGATGGTGCCTGTGGAAAGCCGCAGTCCCCTCAGTCGGTGGTATGTTTCTCTCATCCTGGGATGACAGGCTGTGCTGTTAGCAGGGATGGTTTATGTGGAGCTGAGATCACGAAGGCCAGTTTTCCTCAGCCCTGTTAGTGTAGACGTTCTGCTCAGCCTGGCAGGCCTCAATCTGTGCTGTGGGGTGGCTCCGTACATTACTCTGACGTCAGCCTCAGTGTGCATGTCCTAATGGGAATCTGGCTTCCCATGTGGAATCACCTCCATGTCCTGGGCTGATTGGTAGGCGTCAGTGCCCTGGGCCACTTTGAGATCACCTGGGGAGTTTAAAAAAATCCTAGTTCCTGGATTCACACCCCTGAAATTCTTATTTAATTGGTCTGGGTTTTGGGGACGGGGGTGGGGTATGGTGTAGTGAGGGGCATTGGGACTTCACAGGCTTCCTAGGTGATTCTCACATGCAGCAGCTTGTGATCTGTGCTCTAGGCTGCTTGACAGTAATTGGAGTTGGTTTTTTATGTGAACATTTTTGGGGATTGGAAAGTTTTAGTTAGTCCCCTTCCCAGTTGGGTATAACCAGGATAAACACACATCTTGACTTACCTCCTGTACATCAGTTGCCTGGGTAAAGTATGAACACTTCACTCCATTTCATTCCCCGAAGTGTCCTCCTAGAACTACTTGGTGCAGCTGACCTGGACTCAGGCCATTGTAGGCGTAATCCCAGGCCCCACACAATTGTCTCCCTTGCTTCCTTCCCTCTGGGCAAATATCCAGGTAGGTAGAGTTATCTGGACTCTGAGATGGGGGAGCCCAGCCATCTCAGCCTCTTCCACACCCACCCATCACTCAGCTCCCTGAGAACCTCCAGAGAAGTGAGATTTATTTTGATGAACAGTGAAACCCTTAAAATGGTGGCATTGGTTTGGCATGGTTCGGGCAATACTTTCTGGCCTCTGTGACCTTCAGGCTTTGAATGCTAAGTTCTGGAAGCATGGATAGAATGAATAGGTTTATAAATTTATATAATTCTGAATTGATAAATTATCATGCTTTAAAATCATCTTTGCTTCTAGACACAATTGCCAGTTGGCCTTGTTTGCATTTTTATATTTCAGGATTTTTTTGTTGACTTAAATAAGAAAGAGGATGGGGTTGGTCTTTGCTTGCTTGCAAAGTTTACTTTTGATTAAAAAACTGAGGTACATAGTCTGTTATTTGGTTCTGCAGCGATTTATTTATAATGGTGTAATCCTTAAGAGATGAAAGTAGCGTTCAAGAGTTTTGTTAACACTGAAGGAACTTGTTAAAAAATCCATGGTAATTGTATCTTTTGTGATTTTTTTTTGGCTTTCAGGTTTTCAAAACCCTGGGCACGGATGTCGTGAAATCTGCATTTGAAGGTTATAATGCTTGTGTCTTTGCATATGGGCAAACTGGATCAGGAAAGTCATACACTATGATGGGAAATTCCGTACGTTTACACTGTGTGGGGAGAACATTTCTCATTATCTCTCTTTGGACTGACAGAATTATCTCTTATCTACTTGGTCTGTACTAACTTAGTTTTTGTGTTCTGATCATTCTTTAGGAATAAGAAAAATCTCAATAATAAGTTGGACTAAATTTCCTCTGAGAGATTTTAAATTAGAAATAGTTTTAAGTTTATAAGCTTGAATAATGGATGCAAGTCCCAGTTCATTTTCTGTTTTTAAAGGCCTTATAATCTTATCAAAGAAAAGTATGCTGGGCCCGCAAGTAATTTATTCTTCTTTTCTGCTAACACAAAGTTTGTATAGAATTACTGAACTCTGTTCTTTTTAAAATTATTCAGAACATTTTTCCCCCAAGAAAAATATTTAAAAAATCTACATCTTTGGTGGAAAGGTACTGCATAATTCGAGCAAATACATAAAAAGAATCAGAGTTATATATGTAGTTTTCATAGTTACATACATAGTTTATAGAGGTTAGTAGTTACACTGTATAAATGAACACACATTAGCGTTCTTCTACTTGTCCCAAAATATGGAGGAGTAAAAACTAGACATTATTGGAGGAACTTTATCTCTTTCTGTGTTTTCTCCAGATTTAGATAGTGTTTGTGTGTTTTAATATTCTTGTGTCATAGTGAAAGCTCTGTTCGATGACTTGCAAGACTTGGGCATGTTCTAGATGTGGAGATACTGCCAGAGGATTGTAGGGCTCCTATCAGCAGGCACCATAGTGTCTATGCTAAAGGTTGGGTGGTCAGTGGAAGTAGTGTTTTAAAGGAAGGTAGGTCTTTCTAGATGAAATATTTCAGTGTATATAACCTGACTTCTTAAATCCAGGCTTTTCCTTTACATAAGAAGTAGATAAATGTGCTATGAATCCTCAAGGCAGAAACACAGAGAACTAATAAGTGAAGAGCAGATAATTTCAAGAGTTTTACATTTCCTTTTATCTTGCTTCTCTCTTCCTACTTTCTACTGTGTCTTTAAAAATAAAGCTATCTCTAAAAATCAGATTTACATGTTGGTTCCCTAGTAGCTATTTTATGTAAGTTAAACATTTATAGAGCACTCATAAATTGCACCTGTTTTCCTCTGACCTTATAGTTGAATACGGTGCTTTGGGTATTCTTTTTTATTCTTTTTAAAGAAAAAAAAATATGGTGAAAGGCCCATCTATTCTTTTTTTTTTTTTTAAGTATTTTATTGTGTTTTAGGTGAAAGTTTACAGAGCAAATTAGTTTCCTATTCAACAAATTCTACACAAAGTGTTCCATGACATTGATTGCAAAGGTGCACTTATTCTTGATAAGAACTGGTATTGATTTAATAGTACGAAGAACAAAATTTCTCTTAAAGCACTGATGATATTCCTTTTATTTTGGGGGCAATTGGGTGAATGGAGGGAGGGACTTCAGAAGAAAACATTAGAGATCCAGGTTCTGAAGCTCTGGGGTTCTGGTTTACCTGACCTTTGGTGTTGTTCTGGGGTTCATCAACTTGATAATACTGACTAAAACATGAATATTATTGACTGTTATGCCTGCATTGTATAAGTAATACAATGTATTAAAATCCTCCTGTCTAGGAATGCCAGTCTAGGGATTAGTACATTAAACGTAGGATATACTGCAGTAAAAACTGCGAAAGCCGGAACCTGTGTAAGGTGGAAACCTGTCAGAGAAGGAAAACTCGAGTATTTTCCACTAAAACCAATGATAGGAAAGTGATAAGACTGTACCCAGTCAAAGATGGAAAACTTGTGAGACCCAGAAAAACAAGGCAGACCCGTTGAGTACTGGCTGTCACAGGTTTCACTGTACATGTTTTAATGTGGTCTTGTCACCTAAGTTTTAAGACAATTATTAACTACTTTGAGGACTTAACTAGGGTTTTGTTGATGTTTCCCTTCTGCTCAGTGTATATCTCACCTTCTTTGGTCATTTGACCAGGTCAGATTTTTAACATTTATTCTACAGCTGTAGACTGTCTTGTTTGAAAGCTAGAGAATAAGTTGTCTTAGGCTTGCACGCCATGATTTAACTGGTTAACAGCTGATGACCTTATATTACCAAAGCCCCAGCACGTAGAAACCTAAGGCTGAACGCTCTCATTTCAGAGAACAGGAGGCAGTCCGGGAGGGGTAAAGAGCGTGTCTGGGGTCCCAGGTGGTAGGACTGGGGTTGGCGTGCAGGCTGCTCAACTCCCAGTCCACTCTAGCAAAGTGCACATTCAGCCGTAGGTTGCTTTTATTTCAAGTGACAGCTGCGGCCTTCCTGCTTCCCATTGTAGGGTGATTCTGGCTTAATACCTCGGATCTGTGAAGGGCTCTTCAGTCAGATAAATGAAACCACCAGATGGGATGAAGCATCTTTTCGAACTGAAGTCAGGTAGGACCCGTGGCCTGAGTGACTGAGTGTGCACTTGGTTGGAGCCAAGACTGTTTGGCTTGATTTTAGGCAGTAGGAACGAATAAGGCCATTAACTTTATAACGAAAAATTCTGCCTTTTCCACTTCCTATATTTATGGTAGTTGGAAATAAAGCTTAAAAACACTTTAAGTTTTCAATAACTTTCTTGGGGACAGTTTTGACCAGGATTTGGGAGGCTGATAGAAAACCCAGCTTGGTCAGAAACTCTAGTGTAGGATGTTTATCTTAAATGTAGTGAGCCTTTAAGTGTGTACCTACTACAATTCTTTTATTCTTTCAGCTGAACTAAGTTTGTGTCATTATGTTGGTGGGATTACTATAAATCTAATCAATAACTTGGATGGTTACAGTGCTTTTTCCTCCTTGAAATTAAATCTGTATGGGGAGTCAGTGTCTTTGGTGGTTACCAGGGCAGACATGGTTGTCTAGGGTTTATTGTCTGCTTTACCTCTCAGGGCTATGTGGCCTTGGATGTGTTGTTTAAATCACCCTGAACCTCTGTTGTCCAACCTATAAAGTGGGGATAATAATAGTACCTACCTCTGGTTTAGCGTAAGGATTAAATGAAATCATTAGCACAGTATAGGCATATAGTTCTACCTATAAAGTAGGTTTTTTCTGTTTTTAATGTTGTTATTGTTGTAATTATTAATGCCTGAAATAATTTTTCTAAATTCAATTCTATTTACAATTTTAGCTACTTAGAAATTTATAATGAACGTGTGCGAGATCTACTTAGGCGGAAGTCATCCAAAACCTTCAATTTAAGAGTCCGTGAGCATCCAAAAGAAGGACCTTACGTTGAGGGTAAGCATGACTATTTCATAGCGCTATACTTCTTGGAAATTTGTGTAAAAATAAGACTTTTAAGAGACAAAAAGAAGTAGCATAATGGGGAGATTGGACAATTTATTTTTGGCATTTTATTTTAGTAACAAAATGGTATGAGCTGTCACTACACAATATTAATTTAAGGGGTTCATTCTTCACTGGGCTTTCACTGATTTCGTTGAGCTTGCCAGTATATTTCCTCTGACTTCAAGAACTCTGGAAATTTGTTTCCAGTGTTGTTAGGCAAGATTCATAAACCTATATCCTGTCTTTTAAATGGAATTGCATTTTAGTGATGTGTTTTTACTGACCCTAATGATATATGGGGCCCTGGTGGCACAGTGGTTGAGCGTTTGGCTGCTAACCGAAAGGTTGGCAGTTTCAGTCCACCAGCTGCTCCTTGGAAACCCTTGGGGCAGTTCTACTCTGCCCTGTAGGGTCACTATGAGTTGGAATCAACTTGATGGCAATGGTTTTTTTTTTTTTTTTTGAATGATGTTATGTGATAATAAAGATATTCTAAGACCTCTTACCTGTGAAGAAGCGTGTTTGCAGAGTTGTCTGTACTGTTTCCTCAGCGTTTGTGTTGTGATACACCACTCGTGTCACGGTCAGCTGTGAGGAATGACACAAGTAATAACGGTTAAAGGGCTGGCCCTTGCTGATTATTTTCTTCAAAAAATAGGCTGGATTAAAGGCCATCCCTGCAATGCAGCTCATCTCCCTCACCCTGCATTCTAGAGCCCTGTCTGGAGTGCGAGGGGCGGGGGCTGAGTGATGGCTGCTGTAGGAATCACACACACGGACGTACTTTCACGTGGGCATCGTCCTTCAGGTGTGTCTCCTTGGAGGCAAGACTGAGAATTGGTCAGGAGTTTAAAGATGTTCCTGTTCTCTGTTGTCTTTTTTTCCTGGAGATACCAGGTGCATCAGCAGGACCCTGTCTCTGATTTATTAAACTCCCAACTGAACTTTCCCCTCCTGTGCCCACAGCAAGGTGTGTGACTCTGTAGCTACTTTGTGGAGTGTGGAATACCTGTTATTATTAATAGTTTCACCTTAACATATGCCTTTATGTTTTCCTTTTCATTGCCTTATCAGATGTTAAAACACATTCTAAAGCTGGTGTTTATGAACAAACAGAATAATCAAACAGGGTAAAAATCCAGAATCTGACCCAGATACTTATGGGGATTTAGTTTCTGATAAATGTGCTATTAGAACAGTAAGGGAAGTATGGATTTTCAGCCTGCCCAGGAGAAAATAAAGTTACTTGGTATTATATCTCAGTTTTTACACTAGGATAAGTAACAAATGGATCAAAGATTTAAACGTTAGAAAAAGAAATAATCAAATGACTAAAAGAAACTATGAATTAATTTTTTTCCAGAAACTTGGAGAAAGGCAGGGTTTTTAAATTTTGGCTTAAAACTCAGAAACCATAAAATAAAAGATATTAAATTTGAAATCATTAAATATAAAACTTTGTGCTTGGCAGAAACATCATAAACAAAGTAAAAAACCAGATGACAAAATGGGGAAAATATTTCCAGACGAAGAACTAATTTCCCTACTATACAAAGAGCCCCTATAAGTCAGTAAGGACAGGTCTGACAGTCTGACAGTCCAGTAGAGAAATGGACAGTACTGGAAATACAGAAGAATTTTAAATGGAGGAAAGAATGCTCAGCTTCACTCATAGTAAGAGAAAAGCAAAATAAAAATATTTTGAGATAACATTTGTCACCTTTCCCTGGCAGATGTAAGTAGACCTGATAAGACAGCACATGGAGGGTGTCGGGTAACAGGCAGTCTTGTACGTTGCTGCCACTGGGTATAAATTATTCTTTATGGAGGATAATTTTACTATAAAAAACCCCAAACCTGTTACCATCGAGTTGATTCCAACTCATAGCGACCTTATAGGACAGAGTAGAACTGCGCCATAGGGTTTCCAAGGAGCAGCTGGTGGATTCTAACGGCTGACCTTTTGGTTAGCAGCCATAGCTCTCAACCACTGTGCTACTACGGCTCCGATTTTTTTTTATTTTTTATTTTATTACATCTATCAATATTATAAATGTCTTTTGATTCAGCAGTTCCACCTCTAATAATTTATTCTGCAGATATATTCACACACATTTGAAATGACTGTGTTCCAGATTATTTGTAGCAGCATTATTTGTAATTGGAAAAAAATACAAACAACCCTATAGTCTCAATAGGAGACTAGTTAAACTGGTTATGGCACATGCATGTAATCGAATACTCTGCAGCCTTAAAAATGAATGAGGAATCACTTTAAGAACTGATACAGAATGTTCTCCAATCTATATTTTACATGAAAAAAGCAGGGTGCAAAACAGTGTTTATAATATGCTAGCTACCATTTGTATCAAAGGGGAAGATGGATATATGGATATGTATGTGTATGTGTGTATATCTATACCTACAGATACAGATACACACACACACCAAACCCATTGCCATTGAGTTGATTCCAACTCATAGCGACCCCGTAGGACGGAGTAGAACTACCTCATAGGGTTTCCGAGGCTGTAAATCTTTATGGAAGCAGACTTCTGTCTACATTGTTCTCCTGTGGAGTGGCTGTTGAGTTCAAAGCCAAGCGCCTTAACCCCTGCGCCACCAGGGCTTATATACACGTGTGTGTGTATATATATAAATATATATATATGTATATACAGTATAATTTTCTGTTATGTATGGGTTATTTCTGGAAGGGTCCAGAGAAACTGATAACATTCACTGCCTACAGAAGGGGAATTGTGTGGTAGATTGGTGAATAGGAGTGGGAGGGAGACCTTTCACACAGTATACCTTGTGCAGCCTTCCACTTTGGAACCACATGAACATTGAAAAAAAAATTTTTTTAAAGGATTTAAAAAATGCTTTTGGGTTTTGCATGGGACCATTAAGGTTTTGAAGAGGTAGTGCTTTTACATTTCCCTTTCTAAGTACTGCGACCAATGCTAATGAGGTTGATGATAATTGCTAGCGTTTACCCTAACTACCCTATGTTGTAGGCACACATATCAGATGAGGTAACTGAGTCACAGGAAGCTAAGTAACTTGTCTATAGCAATGTAAGCCCACAGCTAGTAAGTAGCAGAGCTGGGATCTGAACCCAGGCAGCGCAGCTCCTAAGTCTGCATCATAAACCAGCGTGCTGTAGAAACAAGTGAGATCATTAAACAAGTCAGCATAAATGGAATTTCTTGTTCCATTTACTATATATTAGAGATACTTCTTCACCTCCTCCTCCTTTTTTTTTTTTTTTTGCCAGATTTATCCAAACATTTAGTCCAGAATTACGGTGATGTAGAAGAACTTATGGATGCAGGAAATATCAATCGGACGACGGCAGCGACTGGGATGAACGATGTCAGCAGCCGGTCTCATGCCATCTTCACCATCAAGTTCACTCAGGTCAGGGCAGCGAAGGGATTCCTGAGGTCTCTGCCTGCAGATTAGCTCTGGCTGAGGACTGATCGTTGTTGAACCAGGAGCAGCAGCAGGCAGAGGGGACTGACTATCTTTTTTTGTTAATTAGAGTTGAACATGTGCTGTGAGCTGAGTTTCTCTGTCATTGCAATCACAGTAATTTGAAATGTCCTGGTCTGCACCCTTAAGAAATATTTAGCAGGCTTCTGCCCTGTTCTAGACTTTTAAAAAATGTGCTCTGTGCTTAATTAAGCAAAAGTTTTCATTGTTGCAAACTCTGTAGGAGATAATGGATTGAGAGTCAGGCCAGCTGGAGGCCAAGGTAACTCAGTGTGGTACATTATCACTCCATGGAGTTCACCCCACAATGTTGATTATGATTATTAGAATGACACTAAGGGAAAATGAACGTTTATAATTGCTAATCTAAGAATTCATTATAATCAGGAGGTGGAGAGCATCTTGAATATGTGTGGAAATTATTGAGGATAAGTATTACTTTAGTACCTAGGCCAGTAGATCAGGTAAAGGTAAATGCAGAAATTTAGGGTCCACTGAGAGCTTCAGCCTATGCTGGGGCTTTGGGATGTCCTAACCTGTGTCAGTGATTGAACTCATCAGATTGAACACGTCACCTCCCGGCAAAAAACAACATTTTATTAGTTAGGGAAATTAGAGAGCAAAGAAAATGGAAGATTATGCATCAATCAGAACAACGCCTGTTAAACTCTCCATGTCTCTACCTTTTGTTTTACCCTTGCTTTACTGTAGTTTCACTGGTTTTTCTTCTGCTTTCTGGTTAGAAATGCCTGTTTCTCAGAAGTTTACATTTCTGTCAGAATTTTGTAATTCTGTTTAACATTTTGGAGCAGACTGCAAAACATAGGCTGATAGCCTTTGGGAAAGTAAAACTGATATAATTGAGAAGCAAGGAATATGGTATTTAAGATTTTCAGATATTTTTTATAATTTGTGAGACAGTATTTTATCACTGAATAATGGTCAAATGATCTTTTATGTAGTTGTCTGTATTTATCATCTTTTGGGTAGCTGTTGTGCTTGGAAATGCTGCAGATGCCATATGGGGCCAATGCTAGTTACTTGCTTACTTCCTCTTCTCTGTGTTGAGTGCCCCTTGGTGCTGAATTCCAGGTCCATATTCAGCCACAGCCAGATTCAGCCAACTTTTGTTGAGAATGACCGAGTGATTTGAGTGAAGGATTGGTTCTTCAGAATCACATGTGGTAGACTGCTGTTGCATTGAATTTAATCTTGGAAGTTTTGTAATCAGTTTGAAGGACAATAAAACAACAAAACTAAAACAAACAAAAACGTACCCTGGGAGATCACAGCGGGGAGTGGAAAATAATTAGAATTTGTGTCATAAACAACATCAGGGCCCTCTTCAATTTTGCTTTTATATTTTACCACAGGCAAAATTTGACTCTGAAATGCCATGTGAAACCGTGAGTAAGATCCACTTAGTCGATCTTGCCGGAAGTGAACGTGCAGATGCCACTGGTGCCACCGGGGTTAGACTAAAGGAAGGGGGGAATATCAACAAATCCCTCGTGACCCTAGGAAATGTCATTTCTGCCTTAGGTAGGTTTAAACTTGTCTCTTGCCTCTGTTTATTCCTTGTGGTACTGTGTTAGCACGGAGCAGTTAAGTTTAATGTTTGTGTTACAAACCAAGGTAATATCCTCTGCATTTTAGAACCAGTGTTAAAGAAAAAAACTTTAACAATTGTCTTCTTTCCTTCTTTTTTTCTCTTCCCTCCTATAGCTGACTTATCTCAGGATGCAGCAAACCCTCTTGCAAAGAAGAAGCAAGTCTTCGTTCCTTACAGGGATTCTGTTTTAACTTGGTTGTTAAAAGATAGCCTTGGAGGAAACTCCAAAACTATCATGATTGCCAGTAAGAATTTTAAGTTCTTTTTCTTAGCATACAGTGTTTTGTGTGAATGAGCTGTAAATATTTAAGTTAAAAGGGCTCATTAGAAGGTAGCACCATTTGTGCCTTAAAAAAATACTGGTTTCTCTATGTTGAAAAAAATCACTTATTATGGTCCAGTCTATAGTATCATATTAAAGAAGCCCTGGTGGTGCAGAGATTAAAGCAATCAACTGGTAACCAAAAGGTTGGTTGTTCGAAACCACCAGCAGCTCCATGGGAGAAAGATGTGGCAGTCAGCTTGCGTAGATATATACAGTCTTGGAAACCCTATGGGGTCACTATGAGTCAGAATTGACTCGATGGCAGTGGGGGTATAGTACCGTATTATTAACTGTTTTTCCCCTTTCCCAGTTCCATAGACTTTTCATGTTCTTGGTTATGGAAACCGTAATAACATGCATAATGACTTTTGGGTTTTCTTCACTTAAAGTACAAGATAGAAACTTTTAAATCCGCGAACTCGTGTTGTTGTTAGTTGCCTTCGAGTCAGCTCTGACTCATGGCCACCTTATGTATAACGGAATGAAACATTGCCTGCCTGCGCTATCCCCATGATCTTTGATATGTTTGAGACTATTCCACCAACTCATGCCCTGTTGCCGTTGATTCCAACTCACAGCGACCCTATTGGACAGAGTAGAACTGCTCAATAGGGTTTCCAAGGAGCGGCTGGTGGATTTCAACTGCTGACCTTTTGGTTAGTAGCCGTAGCACACTGTAGCTCTTAACCACTGCGCCACCAGAGCCCCCCACGAACTCTTAGGAGGAAATAATTATAGGGACTCAAAGTAAAAAATAACCCAACTTTGTTTCTCTGTTTAATGCAGTCAGTGAGTTTAAAATTAAGAATTGTGAGCTATAACAAAAAATAATGATAAAAATAATATACTTTATTTTTGTATTTTGACCAATTGACTAAAGAAGCAGAGTAGGGAAAACATGTAGAAAGAGGAGATAATTGTTGAAGAGAACTCACAAAGTTGTTTCCCTCCAATTCCCTTCCCCTTCTCCTCCCCCTTCCTGCCTTTGCCTGTCCTTCCCCTCCTTATGGGTCTTCCGCTACCTCATACCCTCCCCAAACCATGCGTTAATTACGGAAGTGAAGGACCTACCCTGGGGTATACGCCTCAGACGCAATTGTGTAGTCACCTAAACCTTAAAGCTTGGTATGGAGGTGAGGGGTGGCATCAACTAAAAGTGTTGCGAGGAAAAGAATTGACTGATACACTGACTCATCAAAAGTTATGCTTTAGATGTTTACAAAGACAGTAGGCTCTGCCAGACCTTTTAGAAGTATTTGAATGTGTTTTAATTCCTACTTAATATTGAGAAGTACAAATAGTCTGGAAATCTTCTTCCTATATTTTCAACAACAGCGACAAAAAAAAAAAAAAAACTCTCCTAACTACAGCGAGATATCTCATGTATCATTTTAGAATTGGTTAGATGGCTGATCCTAGACTTAAGACGAGAAAAATGACATGTAATTTGATACAGCGAGCACTCTCTCCTATAAATCTTAGATAATTTTTAGTATTCATTACTATGGCCATGAATATTTAGTCTATCCAATGACCTGGGGTTAATCTGACTTTTAAATTACAAACCAACTTTGTGTTAAATGAAACACGGAGTGCTGGATAAATTATTTTTTGAATACATTCTTCACAGCCATTTCACCTGCTGATGTCAATTATGGAGAAACCCTAAGTACTCTTCGCTATGCAAATAGAGCCAAAAACATCATCAACAAGCCTACCATTAACGAGGACGCCAACGTCAAACTCATCCGTGAGCTCCGAGCTGAAATAGCCAGACTGAAAATGCTGCTTGCTCAAGGGAATCAGGTTGTGTTTTTTCTGAGATTTATGGATAATTTTCTTTGAGTAATGGCATCTATTTCTAGATCTTAATGAGACAGTTATCTCGCTTGTAGTATTAATTTTTGTAAATAAAAAGCAAAACAAAACAAAAAACCAAACCTGTTGCCAAGTAAGTGCTAAGTAAAGATTGGATGAGTTAGCCAGTCTCTCCTTTACATCAACCTCTGATTGGCCTTTGCATTCATTATGTGCTCTGGTATAAGATTTTACCTACTAAACCTGAAATGATTAACAGTTATCAATCATAGATGGAATTTTAGCATGTAATAGGATTAGTGGCATAATCTCCATTAGTGGAAAGAAATTGTGGTGCTTAGAGTAATATCTGAAATTCCACCCATGCATTTCATGATTTGAAAATGTATTTTAACAGAATGAAAGATTTATTTGAACACCTTTCTAAATTTTTATTTCATATGGCCCGTTATAGAGGTGGTTGCAGCAGTTCAGTGACACTTGTGATATTACACTTTGTGGCTTGGCTGAGGTGATGTCCCTCAGGCCTTGCTTGATTGTTGAAATGTCCTTTTGGGATTCTAGTGAGGAAGGCTTGTCTTTCTGTGTTTTCACAGTAAACTTCTTTATAAACTGCGTAGTATACAGGTACATTCTACGATGAATCATGTTACAGTTAAGTTCTAGTGGGTTGTTGTGAAGAAAGACCACCCTTGAAAGAAAATCAAGGATAGCTTTTTTAAAATGTTGAACGTAGACCCGAGTTAGAAATGAAACAGATACATTTCCTCCCATTTTCTTAACCCGTGAGTGGATATCTTAAGTCTATCATTAAAAAAAAAAAGCTTTTCCTTAATGCACTCATCTCTAGAGCAGTGCTTTCCATGTAGGACTGTATGGCACTTGAAGCTCTTGGCATCCCATAACTGGTTTGGACTGAGAAAATCTTGACTGGACGAAAGCCTCACTGGTGTTCCTGTGTCCTGAAATATACCTGACAGCTCTTTCCAATAAGATGACAGAGAGCAGTTGAAGAGAAATTTGTTCCTTGCACTTAAAAATACCTTCACACATGTTTGACTTGATCATGTGGAGCTTTCCAGTGTGAATGGGAACTGTCAGGATGAAGAATCCAGCTGGGTGTGATTTTATCAGGCCATATGCTGCCCCTTGGAAACCCTATGGGGTAGTTCTGCTCTGTCCTATAGGGTCGCTATGAGTCGGAATCGACTCGGCGGCAGTGGGTTTTTTGGTTTTTTATATAACTTATAGCATGAACCAAAATAATCGTTTTTATTATATACCTAGTTATTGGTATCTTTTCTCAATGTTTTAAATACATTATTTATTTTAAAGTAAGCATTTAAAGATAATTCGATAGGCTCCCCAAGCTACTGTATGTGAGTGAAAGTATTCGGAAAATTCTAGCTTTAACTGCTTGTATTTGTCCTTTTACTAAGTTATGAGAATGAAGGGAAGAAGGAAGGATTGGCCTTTTCTAATTAAACTGAGGAAAACTTAAAAAGAAACCTTAAACCACATGGACAGAATAACTTTATTAAAATTTTTACAGATCCTCTCTAAAGAATTACTTCTTTAGAGGCCAAATACAAGGCCAAATGGTTGCATTATATTTGTAGTCTTTTTTTCTTGTGTTTCTTTCATGACCAAAGACCACTGTAATTAAGGGAATGTTTTTGTGGCTGTAGTTTTGGAGGTGTGGGCGGAAAAGATGATTAAGTCTACTTTAGAACACATTGAAGACAAAATTCTTGGGTAAACTTAATACATTACAATAAAAACGGGAGTCTGATTTAAACTAATTCATGGTGCTGTGAAACCCTAAATTGTTGTGAGACAGTACAGGCTTATCCTAAATTAGTTTTATGATGCTTAATAAAACAAGCAGGTATTCATAAATGCTGATTAACAATCCCAGTATAAATTTTCTGAGAATGTTGCTCCTTTCCCAGAATATTCTACTCATGGTTCATTGAGAATGTTACTTAGTCAAATCAGAGTTTCATTTCTAGAGTTATTTATTTAAGCACAGCTAAATAAAATTCAGCTTCTACTTTTAATAATTTTATGTATTTCTCTTGCAAAATAGCATGTGCATCAAAGTTCTAAAAGCACAATTTAAAAAAGCAAAAGATTCTGACATGTATTTGCTTCACCTGTATCTCTATATCTGTAGTGGTTTATATGTATAAGCTTTTACACAATTTTTGTTGTTTATCATATAAACTACTATATAAAATTTTTACTGAATAAACTTTTCATTGAAGTATTACATATGTACAAAAGAATTGCATATTTTAAGTATACAGTTAAGTAAATTTTCACAAACTGAACTCTCCCATCTAACCCAAACCCAGATCAAGAAACCAAATCTTGACAGCATCCTAGAAGCACCTCTCTTGCTTCTTTATAGGCACCACCTGCCCCTTCCCTCAAAGGTAATACCCTGACTTTTAGCAGCATAAATGAGGTTTGCACATTTTTGTCGTTTATATATATATGGAATCACACAGTACATACTCTCTTGATCTGAATTCTTTCATTCAACATTGTTTTTGTGAGATTCATCCATGTTGTTACATACAGTTGTACGTCATTCTCATTGCTATATAGTATTCCATCATGCAGACGTGTCCCAACCCATTTATCTGTTCCACTTTAGATAGATATTGGGAGAGTATCCTGTTTGAGGGTGTTAAAATTAGTGTTGTGATGAACTTTGTTCTGCATGTCTTTTAGTGAACATAGAGCTACATATGTGTTATGTTTATACCTAAGAGTGGAATTGCTAGGTCAGAAGATGTACATATGTTCAGTTTTCATAGATACTGCCTAACAATTTTTCAGAGTGTTTATACTAATTATATCCCACCATCGATGTGTGAGAGGGTCAGTTCTAGTTGTTCCAGCTCCTTGTCAACACTTGGTATTGTACATTTTTCATTGTAACGATTCTGATGTTTGGCAATTTGGCAATTTAAAATAATCACACATATAAATAACCCATAAATTCCTCTTCCAGGAATTTAGTTCTATTCATATATCCGTGTATGCGGTCAGTTGGCATAGGATATTCATTGTAGCATGGTATCACAGGATGGTTTCAGTGTGCATTTCTCAGATGATTAATAACATTGAGCATTTGGATATCTTTTCTTTTGAAGTATCTCTTCTCTTTTATTATATTTAACACATATTTTCAAACTTCTGCTTTTAATTTGGCAGTGGGAAAATATTTCTTTACTCTTTCTTCTGTCTTGAATGTTTATGGAAGTAATAACAATGAAACAATGTAGGACTGAAATTAAAAGCAAAAGTCAGGAACCAAAGAAGTCAGGAAGAGAAGATGGAAGTTGGATGAGTTCCTAATCTTTATAGCAAGGGGTCAAAGATAAATTTTAAATGATAGCTAGTTAATGGAAGTATCAGTATGTGTAAACTTTTAAGATAGACTGCGTCTCAGATGGAGTCACAAAGTAAAACTCAGTTATATGGTGTTTGTAAGAATGGGCAAAGACCTACCAGGTAATTCAAGAGGAAAGAAAGCAGTGCAAAAACAGCATTATGTGAGCTTAAAAAAGGAGCACTTTCTCATGTCAAAGAGTGCAACTTATGATGAAAATCAAACATGACATCAAATTTCAGAAAGGAAAACAATAACCAAAAAAAAAGCTATAGGAAATAGCAGGAGAGAAAGCCAGACACAGATTTATCACAGGAAATTTTAACTCCTTTTTCTCATTTTGTGAGAGCTCAAGTAGACAAAAATAGGTAAGGACTTACAATATTTATATAACATAATTAGAATTTCCTATAATCATAAACCAGAAAAAAATTGCAACTCATGCAACAAGACTAGTTTTCTTATTATGAAAACAACTTCTATAAAAAAATAAGAAAAAGATCAAACCGATACCCAACAGAAAAATGAACAAAGGCTGCAAGTCCACAATGCATAGGAAAAAAAGAAATTTAAATGACTTTTTAAACCTATGAAAGTATGCTCAGTATCATTTGAAATATAATAAATGCAAATTCTAAAAATAATTGGAATGGGTATATATATGTATATGTAAAACTATATACATATATTTATATATGTATATAGATATGTAATCAAACTGTGGACTTAAGATTTGTGAATTTTACTGCATGTAAATTTTACCTCAAAGTTCTTAAAAATAATGAGATGTCCTTTTCACATGTTAGATTGGCAGAGATCCAAAAGCTTGATTATGCAGTATATTGACAAAGGTGGGAAGAAAGAGGTGCTTGTATTCATTGTTAAAAACCAGTTGCAGTCCGGTGGATTCTAACTCATAGTGAACGTAACTATAGGACAGAGTAGAGCTGCCCCATAGCGTTTCCAAGGCTGTAACCTTAAGGGAAGCATAGTGCCACATCTTTCTCTCGCGGAGTGGCTGGTGGGTTTGAATCGCCATTCTTTTGGTTAGCAGCCATATGCTTTAACCACTGCACCACCAGGGCTCCTTATACATTGTTAGTGGAGTTAATATTGCTACAGATTTGATATAGTGTTATTCTTGATTTAATGACACATGAATTTTATCTGTATATTATTTAATCATGAACTGTTTTCTTCTAAACAGAAACCTTGCAAAGAATAATTCAATTGAAAATGATTTAGTTTTATCAAAGATTTTTTAATAAACGACTTAAGTAGACCTTTCTTTACATGTGCTACTTCAAAATACTTTTCCAGCAGAGGTGGTGGTTGTAATAGCCTTCAACTACTACTGAGCTGATGATGTGGTAGGAATGTTTGTTTTAATTTATATGAAAAATCCCGACAGTGAATTCTTTAAAATTAACCATTTTATTAAAGGGCATACTAATTGGTTTTAAAAAAAATTACCAATCATGTATAAATAGTGCTGACATGTTAAAGTCTGTGACTTTAATTTCCTCGGTGAAAAATATTTATTGAGTACCATCTGTGTGCAAGATGACATGCTAAGTGAAGTGATGCGTTGTAGTAACAGGTTAATAAAACTCTTTTTCACCAAGGGCAGAATTGACCTTGGGTTAACTTCTGGCTTCAGCCTCTGCAAACCACAGAAAAATGGAATGCCAGCTGTATAAGCAGGCAACATTTCTAATGATGAAAATAGTCCCTAATTGGTACATTGCATCTATATAGAACTATGAGTCCCTGGTGGTGCAAAGGGTTAATATGCTTAGCTGCTAACCGAAAGGTTGGAGGTTTGGGTCCACCCAGAGGTGCCTTGGAACAAAGCCCTGGCGATTTATTTCTGTAAAATCAGCCATTGAAAAATCTATGGAGCATGGTTCTGCTCTGACACCAAGTCACCATGAGTCAGACCTGACTTGATGGCAACTGATAGGACTGTAAATGCTTGTTGGAAAGTCATGCTTTGGGTTTTCGTGAGAGCGGTGACTCTTATAACCGGGTGTGTCCATTGTGGGGAACCTGGAGGATGTATATATCGGGTGGTTTGTTACCAGAGATATTGGCTTCTGTGGAGTGTGGGCTTCTAAGCCAAGGTGGACTTCACACATGATCGTGTGAGTCTTGATACTTCCAACGTGAGTGGCTGCTCAGAGGGACAAGGAGGATAGCTCCTGGACAACTGTGAGGACTGCTGCCCGGACTGCTGTGCGGACCTTGCCCAGAAAGTGGAACCCTTGCGTCCCTGCTGGCAAGCTCTGCTTTCTGCTGCATAGACAAATGCCAGGCGTGGCCACGGTTGTCTTGTTAATCTAAATGTTTAACTAAACCTAAGAAGACTGCCTCGTGAGTGTTATGTTTGTTTGAAAAGAAATTGAAAAATAAATAGTAATGAAAAAAAATGCCTCTGTGGAGGACTATTTGGCAATTTAAAATAATCACACATATAAATAACCCATAAATTCCTCTTCCAGGAATTTAGTTCTATTCATATATCCGTGTATGCGGTCAGTTGGCATAGGATATTCATTGTAGCAATGCCGGGAAAGCAAACAATTAGAGAAAGCTACATTTTCATTAATAGGAGAGTACTGACATAAAGAATATCCATACAATGAGGTACTGTACAATGGAATTGGAATTGTAAAAAGGAATGAGGTGGGTAGAGACAGGAAAGGAAAATGGAACCTAGGCAGAGAGGTGCACAAGAGGCTTCGGCTGACTCATAGCGTTTTAGTCCTTAAGCTAAGTGATAGGTACGTGATGCTCACTAGTCTTTTGTCCTTGTTCAGTGCGTAATACCCCATGTGTGTCAGGGTACAACTGTGCTTCACAGGGTTTTCAGTGGCTGATTTTTCAGAAGTATATCGCCACACCTTTACAGTTTGGTGTGTAAACTTGCAATTATTATGGTCACGTGCAAGCATGTTTTTGCCTATTCTTAATATTGCCTTTTTCACTCAACAGTATATCTTGGGGAAAACCGAGTACAAATACTTCATTCTTTTTAACAATTCCAGTTGCATTCATTGTACAGTGTGCCATTGTTTTAACCTGATTTTGTTGTTTATACTTCTGCAGCATTGATAAGCGAATGAGTAAATAGATTGTGGTGTAGCCAGGGCATACTGCTATTCAGCAGTGAAAATAAATGTATTTCATTTGCATGTATCCCCACAGATGAATCTCAGAAACCTGTGGTTGAGTAGAGCTCACCCTTTTACGTTTTGAGTTTTGTAGTTTGTGCGTATTAAAAACAGATGAATCCTTTAGGAGCTATAGGGGTTTAGATCATATTTGATTTTGGTAAAAGATCAGTTACACGTTTGTCTTTTTCTTTTTCTTTGCTGATTTGCATTGCAAATGTAGGGTTACCTGGGTGCCACAGATTTGAATATTATGAGATATGTGCTCCATGAATTAAAGACTTAGTTGTAATTGACACTTTTTTGGAGGGGACATTACTTTTCACCTCTATGTATAGCTTATTTGGAAATGTTTGATAATTTACTATATTCATGGAAAAAATGTTTAGATTGTTGCTCTTTCCTAATTGGCGATGTCTTGTCTGGTTTAACTTGTAGATCGCCCTCTTGGACTCCCCTACAGCTTTAAGTATGGAGGAAAAACTTCAGCAGAATGAAGCAAGAGTAAGTGATACCTTGACTTATTGTTTAAATCATAACTTTCACTGTTTGTTATGGATTGAATTATGTCCCCTAAAAATATGTGTTGTAAATCCTAGCCCCTATACCATTAATGGAATTCTGGTGGCGCAGTGGTTAAGAGCTTGGCTGCTAACCAAAACGTCAGGAGTTCTGATCCACCAGCTGCTCTGTGGAAACCCTATGGGTCAGTTCTGCTCTGTCCTAGAGGGTTGCTATTGAGTCAGAATTGAGTTGATGGCAATGGATTTGGTTTGGTGGGTTTTTATACCATTAATGGTTATAATTCCATTTGGGAATGGGTTTTCTTTGTTATGCTGATGAGACAGTATTATTGTAGGGTGTGCTTTAAATCAATCTCTTTTGATATAAAAGAGCAGATTAAGCCAGCAAGCAAGCACAAACAGAAGGGGAAGATAGATACAAGCCACATAATTGCCAAGGAACCTAGGAATAGAAGCTGAAAAGAGACAGAGACCTTCCCCCAGAGGGGACAGAGAGAATCTTCTCCTAGAGCTGGCACCCTGAATTCGGACTTCTAGCCTCCTAAACTGTCAGAGAACAAATTTCTGTTTGTGAAAGCCACCTGCTTGTGGTATTTCTGTTATAGCAGCACTAAATAACTGACGCTTACATTTTAAGCGCATGTTCTTTAGTGCTCTTGTTTGAGATTCATCTTCTCTCTTGGTTATACTTAGGCATCCCCCCAACTCCCACCCGTAGTCTTCCTTTTTTTTTTTGGTGAGCTAAATTCCAGGGTCATTTTTAAAGAAGCACAATAGTTGACTTTTTATGTATCGAATCACATTCTCTATGACTTAGTAAGTGGACTTTGCCCGTCACAGAATGGCTAACTGCAACTATAATTTACACGCCTGCCCTGGCAAAGCAGTGAGGTGGCTCCGGCCATCAGAGCAGACAAGCGTCCCTGGTCTGGGGAGTCTGTGTTCAACGTTCACTAAACAGCAGGACGCCCCAAAGCTTACTAGTGACCAGGGTTTAGTTTTCTGTCATCCAGTGGGAAGTGCAGCGTTTGGGGACTCTCTAAATACTTAAGGTGGATGCTTAGTTTCTCTTAAACTGAATGAGATTTGAGGCTGGGAGGGAGAGTGGCAGTGACCAGCCCGAGGAGAGAAGAGCTCTGGAGATGTCAGGGGCCAAAGCCAGTGTTTGTGCGCTGGTGCTCTCTGAAGACCAGCTTCATGGCTGACCTGCTGATATGCCATTTTAGTTAACAAAAAGAAAAAAGCCTCTATGAAAAGAGAAACAGGCATTAAGAACAATTTTTGGAGTTGATTATGTTCACTGTGTTGAATGGTTAAAACAGAATGAGAAAGAAGCTTGGATTCTGTTGGTAAAAACTCTCTCAAGAATACACAATATTGGAGATATAAGCTGGGCTGTAGTTAGGAACTTGCTGACACTTCCTGGAATAGATCATGCTGATAATAGCATTAGTAAAAACATTAATGTCTTAATGCCTGTATTTCGCATAAAATTTTGTATTTTAGTGCTTGAAATTCTAATTTCGAGTGCTATGAAATGTCTGCGTATAGTCTTAAATTGTTTCTTAATAATAGTTTTCAGGAATACCTAGCAAGTTAATAGACACCAATAAACATTTTAATTTGAATATATTATGCATGCTGTGACAGAAATGACTGCTTATCGTGCTCTTAACATTTTCTGAAATTGTGTCTGGCATATTGCTGACCCTTTTTAATTGCTTGCCATCTGCTTGGCAATAAATCTCACATGATTACGTTGATAGAGGTGGTATCACAACACTTTCATTTTTTATTAATTTATAAGTGAAGATTATTTGATTTAAATTCATTAGTAAAATAAATCATGGCATAATTGTAATTTTCTAAAGCTAGAATTATTTGATTGAATTGGAAAGGGACTGATTGGCTCAATTTCTTCAGTGAGAACTTATCTATTGGTGAAATGCAGAATCATTTATTATTGAAGGTTTTGTATTTCTCAGATAAATTGCCAGTGAGAATGTATATGTTAACTGATTAGTATAAACTAATAAATTCAGTACACCAGTCTTTTTCCTTCTGTATGGAAAGAAGGCGTAAGAATATTCCCTTTATGAAAGCTTTTCCCAAACAAACAAACACGATAGCCACATGGCTTCTTGTTATCATCAGAGTTCTGTGAGGCTGGCCCATCAGGTGACCAGAGTCAGGACTGGAGTGCCTGCCTGGTTGCGTGTTTCCAAATCATTAAAAACAAATACCTAAGAGAAGCTGTTTTGTCAGGTTTCTTATGCTTTTCACCAAGATGATGATAGATTCTGACTTAAGTAAAAGAAGAAACATTATTAAAGAAATGCTGACGTAGAACTCAGCATTAAGTTCTGTTAAGGTAAATTGAGGAGTAAAATGAACTGCCGCTGAGTGACTGGATAGAGGTGAATGGGGCAGATTTTGATTTTCCCCTTGTTCTTCCCTTCTTTGTCAATAGCAAACACTTTCTTTCACAAAGTGTGCAGCCTGTCTTCTTCCGTAAAGAGTACAACTTGAAAATCCTATGGGGCAGTTCTGCTCTGTCCTAAAAGTCCACTATGAGTCGGAATCAATTCAACTACAACAGGTTTTGTTTTTTGTTTGTTTTTTTTTTTAACCTTTACGAAGGCAGACTGCCGCATCTTTCTCCTGCAGAGCAGCTGGTGGATTCTAACCGCAGACCTTTTGGTTAGCTGTCATGCGCTTAACCACTGCACTGCCAGGGCTGCGTCCTCTCTCTTAGTCTTAGGTGAATTCCTATCCATGGAACACATTGTTCATTCTTTTTTTTTTTTTTTTAACCTCCTGATTGAAGCATCACTCTTTGCTTATTAATTAATCACTTGTTGTTGTTGTATGCCGTCAAGTCAATTTCGACTCATAGCAATCCTGTGTGGCAGAGTAGAACTGTCCCATAGGGTTTCCTGGGCTGAAATCTTTATGGGAGCAGATTTTTCTCCTGTGGAGCTGCTAGGTGGGATTGAACTGTTCACCTTTTGGTTAGCAGTCAAGCGCTTAACCGTTGTGCCACCAGGCGGATCATTTAAAAAGTTTTATGTAACTATGAGAATATTTCCATTAACTTTGAGAAGCAATTTCCAACTGTGCTGTGATCAATAGTGGGGGATGTTTTTACTCCCAAGTTACAGCAGACTGGAAAGAGGCTGATTTTTATCAAATTTTTGGTCTTAATAAGAGAGTCAATTAAAGAACCTCCTTTTTTTTTTTTTTAAAAGACAGAATGAGACTTATAAACCCTATTAATTAGCTACAAAAGCAAATTATCTCCTAAAAGAAAACTTCAGCATCGAAGGTAATTTAATCACCACATGAAACATTAATCCATTTAATGGGATGTTGTCATCCTTGAACTTAAAATTTTGGTAAATATCCAGGGAAGCAGCTTTTATTTAAGTACACCATGAAAATGACTTGTAAAACTCCAGACAGTTGGCAAATTCTTGTCTGTTCTTTCTTTTGCTATAATGTAGGATGCAGGATGAGATCAGCTTGTTTTGATATATATTTGGTGATGATTGTTTCAAGGGTGGAAATTACTATCTAATTAAAAATAACTATAGTACATTCTTCCATAAGACATAAGGGTTTGTAGAATTACTGGAAGAAAATCATAATTTTTTATAGAACAATCATATATGCATATTCTTCCTTTTAGGTTCAAGAGTTGACCAAGGAATGGACAAATAAGTGGAATGAAACCCAAAATATCTTGAAAGTAAGGACTGTGAAAGACGTCTTAGTCTTACTGTGGTGGCTTAAATAGGTAAAACTTTTTTTCCCCTCATATGTGGGTGTTGTGTACTTTGCTTAAGGTAAGATCAGTGGAGCTGATGAGTGACTTTTTTGGAGGTGGGATTCTGGTTTGAATTTGAAAGAATGGGCATGGGAGTTATTAGACATTGTTGCTGTGTGTATTTTAACACATACAGGTTATGTTGATGCTATACATGTTTGCTTTTGCTTGTTGGAGTTTTTCATCCTTGACTCAGCAAATATTAGAACTCTAACATTTAAGGATCTCTACTTTGCCTTTGCGCTTTTGTTAAGCTCAGTATAAAAGCAATAACGTTAAATAAAATAAAGACTTCCCATGTTAATATTGTATAGTATACTTGCATAGCATGGCTAGTTTTCAGGAATTTGTAAATTAGAATTTCCCATCAGAATTTTTTCTTTGTGTCCTGAGGGCTGGATGGTGATTGTCTGCATTTCTGGCAACATTCATTGTGGAAGATAGTCAGTAAGGATTAACTTTGTTAAAGGATTCAAATCTAGACCTAATATTGGTGAGGCTAAATAGATGAGATTTAACTAAACACTTGGCAGAACCCAAGCTTGGATCCCTTTTACGTGAAAATGGGGGTAAATTTGTGAAAGCTTGAATTAGCTGTTGGATTCTGCATCTAACAACCCTCTGAGAGCGGGGATGACATCAGATTACATAAGGTTCTCCTTGTACTACTTAGGCAATTTGGCTTACTGTGGGATTAGAAACACTGTTTCTTATGAAGTCAGAGGTCATGCTGAAGCTCGAGTTGTGGTGAGATACGATGGCCCTAGAGATAAAATTTCCAGCTGCAGAAGGTGCTATAATAGTGAGGACTTCTATGTTGAGGCTTTTTTCCTTCCTCTTGATTATAATAATAATAATAATATATTGTTTTGAGGTACTTCCTCAGTGTTTCCTTTGTTGAGAGATTTTTGTGTGGGAAACAGCAGAGATCTCACTCATATTTCAGAATAGTCAGGGGTGGAATAAGCACTGGCAAAGATGTAAGTATTTTTCGTAGTGTTTAAGTTGCATCCACTCTAACAAGCAGTGCGACAGCCCACAATTTATGAAGCCCGAGTCATCTGACTGTGTACACTTTCCTGGGTAAATTTGCCAAAGAGGGAGGACTAAAATCTGTTCCATTTAAAGGAAAAAAAAAAAAAATTAAATGTTTAACTATTTGAAGTCATTAGTATACCAGGTGCCCGTTAGCACAGGAGGCAATGCAACAATCATTTGAAAGATTTAGGCATCATCTCTTCTGCTGCTGCGGTTTCTCCTTGTGACTGTAGTTGAGATTTTATATTGTCTCTGCAAAGATAGCCACATTCCGAGTCTCAATGGTGAAACCTCTAAACTTTTTACATATGTGCTTACTCATAAGGTGATTCTGGGCTCTGGAGTTAAATCTTCCTGATTCCAATTCAGTTTTCCATAAATTTCATTATTATTATTTTTTATAATTTTTACATGAGGAAAAAAATTGTGTTACGTGCTAGGCGTTAAAGATGATGAGAAAGTCTAATGATATTTTAAATTTTTCACTTTTTTTGACGTTGCAAGCCCATTTTACATTCTCTGTTAGTATTGTGCTTTAAATTGATACTCCTTTTCTGCTCAGGGCTGGTATTTTAAAGGGCTGTCTTCATTTCTTACTGGAAGACAGTGCCTGAGGGCCGAGGTGAAGAAGAAAGCTTCTCAAATGCTTTTTTTGGAAAACATTCTTTGGAAATTGATGAGTAAAAGGATTGTTAGTCAGCGAGTTGGTGCCTCTTCAGTGTGTGTAATCTTCCCCAAATTTCTGCTGTCTGTGTTTCATCAGTCAGCTGTTGCTTCAATAGTGCTGCACAAAAAGCACCCAAGCCAGTGGCTTAGACGACAGTCATTTAATATCTTCCCTCTTGCATGTGCTTGTTGGCTGGGGGTTGGCTGGGGTAGTGTGGTGTGGCAGGGCTTGGATCCAGGCCATGGTTGGGTCCAGGTCTTTTCTACTTGTCTCTCATCCCCTTTGTACCAGCTGGCTATGTGGGCCTTGTCCTTCTCATGGTCATGGCCAAGGTACAAGCACAGAAGCCCAGTCATGTAAGCACATCTCAATCCTCTGCTCACGTCATGTCTGTTGACATCCTGTTAACTGAAGCAACAAGTCTCTTGGCTCAGTGGAAAGTCAAGGGATGATGAAGGAGTATATTCACCCACAGTGAGGCCATGGAAAGGGTGTAAATGTACAGTCCTACTGCGGGACCAATAGTTTAATCAACACATGTTGTTGTGTGCCATTGAGTCAATTCTGACTCATAGTGACCCTACAGGACAGAGTAGAGCTGCCCTGTAGGGTTTCCTTGTCGGAAATCTTTACAGGAGCAGATTGCCAGCTTTTTTCTTCCACGGAGTGGCTATTGGGTTTAAACCATTGACTGTTCCGTTAGCAGCTGAGTGCTTAACAATTGCATCACCAGGGCTCCTTAATCAACACGTGCCCACCTGTCTTAGTCATCTAGTGCTGCTATAACAGAAATACCACAAGTGGATGGTTTTAACAAAGAGACATTTATTCTCTCACAGTCCAGTAGGCTATGAGTCCAAATTCAGGGCATCAGCTCCAGAAGGCTTTCTCTCTCTGTCGACTCTGGAGGAAGGTCCTTGTGATGCATCAGTCTTCCTTTGGTCTGGGAGCTTCTCTGCACTGGAACCTCAGGTCCAAAGGATGCACTCTGCTCCAAGCACTGCTTTCTTGGTGGTATGAGGTTCCCATGTGTCTCTGCTCGCTTCTCTCTTTTATATCTCAGAAGAGATTGGATTAAGACACTAATCTTGTAAACCTCATCAGTATAACTGCCACTAATCCATTGTACTAGATCATAGTGATGGAGTTTACAACACATAAGGAAATCACACCAGATTACAAAATGGTACACAGTCATACAATACTGGGAATCATGGCCCAGCCAAATTGATACACACATTTTTTTGGGGACATAATTCAATCCATGACACCACCTTAAAATATCAATTTTTAAATTCTGGGATCTTGCTCTCATACTGGATCTGCACATTTTGTAGAGACAAACCCAGTGAAGCATTAAATTTCCATGATTGTCTTCGTCATAAGGATGCTGTTGTTTCCTCTGCTGGTTTCTTGTCATCCCTTCCAAGCCCTAAATTCTAGACATTGAAGGAGAGACCTTTGGAGAGAAGATTGAAGAGAGTTAAAACATGGAGGGGATCGAAGGTAAACATCAGGACCGATTTAGTGTTTATTGACACAGTGATACCTTGTTGACTTTTTGTGCCCAACTTTTTTGACAGTCATTTCAGAGGAGATTGGTGGGTATTGTTTGAAGAGGGGACTAGTGAAAGGAGTAGAAACAATCATCTTAATGTTCAGCATGATCTTTGTTGTTGTTAAGCTAACTGTTCTGTGAGTGTGTATTTCCTGTGTGTCAGCTGAGACTTGAGATTAGTTTTTCAGCATACGTCATGAGGAGTGGCTTTGGGAATATAGAGGAACCCCCTTTCATGCAGGGATTGGAGTCTAAAGTCTGTGTGTAAGTAGAGGTCCCTTAAAATTAGCATTTTGCTCCAAAGCCCCTTAAATTGCCCGGGAAATCACCAGGTCCTGAGCCCTTAGATGCTCAAAAGCCAAGGATTAACTTTGTTCCCTCTTATTGCCTCTAGGCAGTGACTCCTTTTGCCCTGGATGAGGGAAACCCAAGGACCTGTTGAATGTGGGTGGAGGGAGAGTGAAAGGCTCCTGGGTAAACACAGGCATTGATGAAAAGGCACTGCCTCTTTACGGCAATGCTCATGGTGATAGTAGATGGAGCCATGGGCTTTGATCTGCGGAACTCGAATCTTTTCATTTCCATGTCTGACTCCTATGGGCTGCCCTTTCTCAGGCAGCTATGAGACTCGCTGGTGGGAGGTTGGAGAGGGACCCCCCGCCCACTGCTGTTCCCCCACCTCTTCCCTGGGCCCCGTGTAGCATCTCCAGTGGCAGGTGTGTCTTCTGCGTGGCCCCAGGTATATCTTCTCTGATCCGTTGTGGCTGTAGTACTGCCTGGTGACACAGCTCTGGCTCCTGAATCACTTCCTTTTCCTTTTTGCCCCTCCAGCCAAGGGGTGGCACTGGCTCCCTGCTGTTGCCAGTTTGTGGGTGGCCTCACTGTCCCAGATGGCTTCAGCTGAGTAACCAATTCTGTATCCTAAAGTCCCTCGGATTTCAATACTGGTGCGGTTTCTGTTATGTTGTTAGACCTTGTCTAACACCAGACTGTATGCTCCACATCCCAATCTCTTGATTTGTATGAAGGCTTCTCAGAATCTGGTGTGTTAACATATTGTTTTTCTCTTTCTAGTCTTCTCTTAGAATGCTACCCCAATGTGTTTTTCATCCTTGCTGGGTTTTTCTTAAAATGTGATGACTCTTTAGGGACTTAGAAGATAACGGTGTGATCATTCCAGCTTCTCCAAGCCTTGGGATCAGTGGATTCTTGAGGCCTTTACTATTGGTTTCCCTTTTGCTGCAGTATTATGCTTAGTGTTTAAAGTGTCTTATAAACTGAGTGCTTAATTCTACTCCCATGTACCTTTTGCCTTGGCTTTTTGCAAACCTCGTATGTTTTGTTGCTGTTGGAGTTTTTCAAGTGACCCTTTAACAGGAGGAATCCCGACCTTCTTTCTCCACTCCTACTTTCTTTTCTCCCCACCTCAATCCTTATACTCTTTTCAGTTTGTCTGCTTTGTGCACGTTTTGGTTTTTCTGTTCCATCCTTTTGTAAATGATTTAAAAAAATGCTCAAAGGTACATTATCTGACTTCCAAATAACTCCTTGAGCTCTGTGCTTCAAAACAGATCACCAACAGTTTGGACTCCAGCATAAAACTCACAACTATCTGGCAGATGGTGTGACAGAAGGAGAGCGGGCTTTGTGCAGCGTCTGTCCTGAGCAGAACTGCAGGGTGGGGCTTGCAGCCCATAGCATGCCTCTGGTTGAAGCCCTCCAGCATAGGTTCTTCTTATTTTTTAATAAATTGGATCTCTTCCTTTTGAAAAGCACGTCTTTTGATTCTGTTAGTGTCTGACTTGGTTTTGCGTTTTCATTGCCTTCCACAGGACTCCTGACAATGGCCTGACATGGGGGTGGCGTGGGGGGAGGAGGCTACTCATACCCAGAAGCTGCAACAGAAGAGGCTCTTCTTTGGAAATTACAAGTTATTTGTAAGAGTGTGAGGTGAATTAAAGTTTTTTTTTTTCTTTCCAGCCTTTCATTATATGGAATTTTGATATATGTTATACATAAGTAGTGAACAATAGTATTTGTTGAATTGAATTTGGAAGATGGAACATATTAGAATCCATGTGATGGTGGGATCCTAATGCAAACGACTGAAGTTTGGTGTCTTAGTATTCCTTTGGCTTATAGTATCCTTCTTCTACTCTGTGGTGGAATAGAGGAAGCAGGATACTACAAGGCGATGGCAAGGGTGGATAACACATTTGAAGATAATTTTTTACTCTTTCAGAGTTTTTGAGTAATAAATTATACTAAAATGAAATTGAAATCTTTTCCTGGTTTAAGATTTTCTGAGTTTAAATTTTCATAGGGAAGCATGCTTCCAACCAACTTATTTTTTTGTTATTTTGTTTCGGCCACACAAGTCCTCTTTAAAGTGTTGAAAAGCAAAGATGTCACCTTGAGGATTAAGGTGCGCCTGACCCAAGCCATGATGTTTTCAATCGCCTCATGTGCATGCTAAAGCTGGACAATGAATAAGGAAGACTGAAGAAGAATTGACGCTTTTTGAATTGTGGCATTGATGAAGAATATTAGATATACTGTGGACTGCGAAAAGAATGAACAAATCTGTCTTGGAAGAAGTACAACCAGAATGCTCTTTAGAAGCAAGGATGGCGAGACTACGTCTCAGATAGTCTGGACATGTTGTCAGGAGGGATCAGTCCCTGGAGAAGGACATCATGCTTGGTAAAGTAGAGGGTCAGCGAAAAAGAGGAAGATCCTCAACAAGATGGATTGACACGGGCTGCAGCAATGGGCTCAAGCGTGGCAACAATTGTAAGAATGGCGCAGGACCGGGCAGTGTTTCGTTCTATTGTACATTCGTTTGCTGTGAGACAGAACGGACTCGACAGCACCTAATAACAACAACAACATTTTTGTTTTATGATAGAATCAATTAGCTGAACTTTTGTCTTTGGAAGATTATGGCAAACTATAAGAGATTTTTTTCCAGCTGTCTGTAGTTTTCCATTTCTTGGAGAAGATGCCTGTTAGAGAGTGTAATGGATTTGGGAGCAGGACTAATAACGAGGGCTGTTGCTCAGCAGGCTTGTGGCGGGTCAGGTTTGTGGAACAAGTTTCCTGTGGTCTTCTGGATTCCTGATGCCTGAGGCACTGAATCCTCTGTTTAGTTTATAGAAAACCTACAAACAAAAGATGGAAGAGACGGCATTTTTTGTGGCCTCTGATTCCTTTAGATGCAGTTAATCTTAACCTCTTCTTGGTGCAAGAATTGAGTCTGGGGGTAGGTGTAGGATAGAACTTTATGAACGTTGATTCGCCCAAAATTTGGATTAAGGGAAACATCCTTTTCAACCATAGGTCACCAACTTCATTATCAAGAGCTGTCTGGACATTTGTTGGCTCAAAATTCTGATGGCAGATAGTCACACGTTTTGTTCATACTTAGTTACAGCAGTTTTAAATATATGAAGTATTGTCTCCAGAACTCATTCGGCTACGTGAAGACGATACATTGAATTTCCTCGCATCCATCCAAGCAGAGAGTGGCCACCGTGGCAGTTTTGAGTCAGTGCTCTTTCTCCTTGGTTTCCATTGTAGAAAAGAGAATGAGTCCAGCTCAGTACTTGCTTATTTAGTGTTGTGCACATGCAGGATGTGCTCTTAAGATCTAAGTTACTTTCTTGTGAATTGTGTTTTTATAACTTACAAAAATTTTAATTTTAAACTTTCAGCAGCTTTTTGGCAAACAAAGCATAAAAGATGATGACCATCCTTTGGGCATGCTTACATTCTAATAAACGAGGGTGGCTGTCTGTGCTGATAAAGAAGTTCCCAGCATTATTAGGAATTTGGAAATATCTTCCCTTTAATATCCTGGCTGCCCGTTTTGCCTCAGTTTATGTCATCCATTTATCCATCCGTCCATCCATCCACTCATTCATTAAACACATGTTTATTGAGAGCATACTGTGGAATAGACAGAGTTCTAGGCATCAGGTGTGCCCAGTGAGCAAAGCAAAAAAATTTCTGCTCTCGGGGAAATTGCATTCTAGTGCTAGAAGACTTTTTCATAAAATTGCACATTTTTTGTAAAGCTCCCATAAAATCTGTTTTCTTTTTTCATTCTTCTCTCTCTCTCTGATTTCTAACAGAACAAGCCTTTGATTAAACAATATAGCTCAGCTTCCAGACTCGGCATTTGAGGCCTCAGATTATGAAAAATAGACATCTTTCTTTTTCAGTTCCAGTATTCTAGTAAGTAAATTTATATTTAAAGAAGGCCATTCATGCTGAATGAATTCATATACATAAAGCTCTTGAAAATCCCCTAAGACATAGCATTATATACATTTATATCCATTAGGCTGTAAGCTCCGTGAGGACACGGTTTCCATCTGTTTTGTTCACTGCTGCATAGGCCTGAACACTGAACGAATGGCTGTATGTTATAGGAGAAGTTGTCTGGAGGAGTGACTTCCTTCATGTAATGGCATTCTGTGAGATGGGAGGGAATGATGTTTGATTCCTTTCTATTGCACTGTGTCTATGCTTGTTGTGCCTGCTATTAGATTGTAAACTCCTGGAGGTCAGGGGACCTGCTTCACTTGTCTGTGTATCTCTCATAATCCTAGTGTGTTGTGTCCTAGTGCTTTATAGCTAGGAAGTGCTCAGTGAGTAATTGTTGAACTACATTTTGTTCTCCTGTTTCTGAGAAGTTCTAAGACAAGTCCAAGAAATTTTGCTACATAACAAACTGCCCCAAAACCTAGTGTTTTAAACAAACTCTTATTATTTCCCTTGGTTTGTGGTCCAGGCTGGCTCGGCAGATTTCTATTGCTCTCACTCATGCCAGGGGGTTGGATGGTCCCGGATAGCCTCACTCACTCAACGGGTGCTTGGCCTGTGCCTCTCGTCCTCCATCAGGTCAGCTCAGGCTCATTTGGCGGTTCAAGGTCCCAAGAACAGCGAAAGAGGACAAGTCGCCATGTGCAAACATTTTTCAAGCCTTCACTTGCATTTCATTTGCTAATGTCCAGTTGGAAAAGGTAATCATGTGGTTAAACCCAGAGTCAGGTGTGAGGGGATTACCCAAAGGTATAGTTACAAGTACAAGGAGAGGAATAATTCTTGCCATTTTTTCAAAAAGATCTACCCCAAGCATCTCTTTCTGTTCTCCTTGCTCCTTTCCCTTCCGAATCAGCCTCAGTGACTTGCAGTATGTGTTACAGCCTCTCCAGAGGAGAGAGTGTTCAAAGGAGAGAGGATTTGGGTCGGGGGATTGTGATAAAGATGATTTGAGAAAGCGGGCATTAGAAGAACTTGTTTGCCTCCTGTGCACTGTTCTGCGAGGAGTTGGTTCTTGGCCTGCTGAACTAACACCTTTGCCTGTGCACTATTCTGGAGCCACCATTTATCATTCTTCTGACCTTGGTCTCATGGACTTTTCTGTTTCTCAGACCCTCACTGTAAGATGCAGATGGTAATAATACAGTGCAGACTAACGCGGATGACTTCATGTGTAGGCTTGAACGAAAGCCACTGTCAACACCCCTGCGTGCAAAGCCCTTTCTTTTTTTTTTAGTGCATTCACACATACTATCTCCACTGACTTGCTCTTGATCTTACAGCAAGAGAAAAAAGATGTGACTGCACTTTATATAGCATGCAGTTGTTAATTTGTCAACTGCTCATTAGACTCTGGCTGTTCATTTCTCTCAAACTGTGTGTGCTCCCTTTTCTAAAGTTCTGCGCTTACAACTTTTTTTTTTTTTTTTTTTAAAAAAGATGAAAGGCAGAGTAATAAACGAAGTTCATTGTTCTCTGAAACTGGGATGTGATAATCAATAGGGGAGATGACTGTCAGCGCTGGAACACTGGAAGTCGACTGAAGAACTTGGTAGGGTCAGAGGCTGAGCTGAGCTATTCACAGACCAGCTTGGATGTTAATAGTGCCAAGCCTACCGTATTTTCCACGGCAGTTTTTATCTTGAAGGAACTGCTCATAAATAAAGGTATTCCGAGTATATGTTGGTTGTTACTTTTGAATAACGTTTCTGGAGCAAAAGGTTCAGAAATAAGTCATATATGTCCTGTTAAATGTTGGTAGCATGCAGTAAATTATTTTAAATGCATAAAGGATTTTCCTTCTGATCTTTGCAGTGAGGCATGTGCGCTGACAGCTCTTGCTGCATATTTATCGTCACAGGGAGGAAGAGATGGCCTGGCCATTTGGAAGTATGCTTTATGTATACCTGAACTCACCAGATGTGCTGCTAAATTGTAGGAACTTGGTTTAGTTGGCAAAGAAGCTTAAAAAGGAGCCGTTTTGTGGTACAGATAAGTTTATTGTTCATGTCACCCAGGAGTATCTCTAACTCATTGTGGATGAATTCTCAGAGTTGTGAGTTTGCAGCGGAGTGGGCTGTGGTGGAATAACAGCGCGTGGGGGCAAGGAGCTGATTCTTGGCCTGCCTGCACTAGTGATTTTTGATTGTGCTTTATTCTGGAGTCATCATTTATCATTCTTCCGACCCTGGTCTTGTGGAGTTTTCTGTTTCTCAGAACGTCGCTGTAAGATGCAGATGATAATAATACAAAATGAAGAGTGAACACATGGGAAACGTTTAGTACACTGGCTAGCACATAGTCGGCTTTGTAAGCATTATAGTAATGTTATCCATTTTTCTTATTAATTTCATTTTCTCTAAATCCATCCTCTTAAATGTAAAATGGAGATGCTGATAACACTTGTCTTCCCAGTTGCACAGAAAAGAAATGATGTATGTGGAAACTTTATAAAGTATATAGTATTATACAAATACCACATGACCTCAATTCCAAACTGGCTTAAATGGTAAAGGGTTTATTAGCTCACAGAACAGTAATGTTCTGGGGCTAGGGTGGGCTTCAGGCTTGGTTTGATCAGGGCTCTAGCTGTGGTACTATTCTTGGTTCTGCCATTTCGGTGTATCAGTTTCATCTTTTGTGGTCTGCTCTCACAATGGCAAAATGAGACCAGCAGGTCCAGCTATATATCTACCCACTACACCATCCAAATGCAAGAAGTCTGGATTTCAGAGTCCTCGGCCAAATTCTGAGCTTTGCACACTGATTGGTGCATTTCTAAACCTATCCCTGGGGCCAGGGAAATACCTTGTGGTGACTGTCTTAGGCCTGTGCTATCTTAAATCAATTGTTTTGATAAGAAAGTGGGTTGCCATGATTGGCTGAGATGAATCAGAGCCCACTTCTGCATCTTGGGTGAGGCCAAGCCCATTCAAGCACAAGCTGCCCTGCACTGGAGGTGGGAGGAGTGGGTGCATCTTGGTGACACCATCCACGTTTTCCGCCACAGACATAGTGCCTGGCCACTTCTCTGTCGTGTAAGATATGTTCCAGGTCAACAGGAGATGCAAATTAGTTGAAACATTCTTTTATTTCTTAAGAGAAAATATTTCAGAGTACTTTCTTTTTCACTCAGAAATCCTATATTCAGCTGGAAGTACACGAAAGGACCAGCTGAATAATCTGTTCTGTGGTGTGAACACACCATTACAGGAGAAACCTCTCTTTTCTGGTGTTAGAATTGAAAGATGGAATATAATGAATTTCATGCACTTACATGAATTTTTCTTTTCTCCTTTATATTGATTTCATGATTTAAAGTGAGCTGTAAATGTGGCTGCATTCTCTTCTCCAGCTTTTCATAGATAATTTTGAATTTGGTGTAATTTTCGGTTGATCCCTATAGCTTGATGTTTTCCACCCCAGCCTACCTAGCAACAGTATTTACTAGTGGCAAGTTGGCATTGCCCTCCATCTGTCAGGCAACAGCAGGTGTTGGTAGATTACTTTTCCGTCCCATCCTGGTTGATTCTGCCTTTGCATTATTTAAGGTTGACAGCAGTTTCTCCTAACTCCAGGCAGCAGAGCTTCCAATCTCTTAGCAGAAGTGATGGTTTTAAGAAGTATGCGTTTGCAAAACAGTATAATTAGCAAGTGGGCATCTACTGAGAAAGAAATATGGGCCTAAGTTACATGTGGATATTTATTACCAGGAAATTCTGTTACTTGCAGGGGGCGGGGTGGCTATAAATTTCTAGCATATATTACTTTATAGTGCCAGCTTTCTCAGCTAAAAACAGGCTTACTGAGCAAGTTGTTTCTGTCATGTAGATGAGAGGACTTAGCTCCAAATAGCTCTGATTTTTTCTTGAAAGAATCTAACAACACAGACATTACTGAGGATGGTTTTTCTCTCTAGAGCCAGTGCACCATGTGTTAATGCATTTAAGCATTTATTGCCGTTGCCATTAAAGTAAAAATTATATTATACTGGCAATCCTAGCAGATTTGACTGAATCAAGCATCAGAGCTTGCTGTTGGTAAGTCCAGTTTTGCATCCAAAACAAATATTAATTCCTCTCCATGTTATGTTGTTGTTAAGTGCCATCAGGTTGGTTCCAGCTCGTAGCGACCCTGTAGGACAGTAGAACTACCCATAGGGTTTCCAAGGAGGGGCTGGTGGATTGGAACTGCTGACCTTTTGGTTCACAGCCCAGCACTTAACCACTATGCCACCAGGGTCCTTATCATAGGAAGCTGATTTTCCCTGCAGAAGTGGCTTCTACTCAGAATCACTTGGGGACCTATTTTTAAAAGAGTTTCCTAGGTCCTCATGCAGACTCTCGGGAGGAGAATTGTTGGGAGTGGTAGTCTGAAATCTCTATTTTTAAACAAGCGCCCTGAGCCTCACAAGAGTTTGCGAACCACTGCCGTTAAGCATGTGGAAGATTGCCTCTTAAGCCCATCTCTGCATTTGTTGTAGGTGCATAGAATAAAATGACACGGTGACTTCCTGCAATGTCCCCAAATTGTATACTCATGCGAGTATTTGGAAGCATCGGATAATGTCATTTGAAATAAATTTCAGCCGAACAGATTCATTTTTTAATTAAATGGGCTGATTTGTTCACAGGACCTTTATAAAAAAGAAAAAAAAAGTTTATAATTGTTTTAGATGAGGTTTAATGTGCATAAAGTATGCAAATCTGAAGTGTACACTCATGAATTTTTACGTATATGTACATCCACAGAACCCATATCCAGATCAAAATATGGAACATTTCCTGTCCCCTTGTCCACCATGCTAACGTCTATTAATGCAGATCTTGAGCTTCATACAAATGAAATTATGCAGTATGTCTTGTTTGTACGTCTTGCCTGTTGGTGCAGGTCGTTCGTGATTGGCAGCTAACCTAAAGGTTGGCAGATTGAACCTACCCAGCAATGCTGTGGGCCTGATGATCTGGTTCTGTAAAAATTACAGCCAACAAAACTCTGTAGAGCAGTTCCATTCTGAAACACATGTGGTGGCCATGCGTTGGAATCAGTGCCACGGTAGTGGGTTTGCTTTTGGTTTTCTTTTGTGAAGTGTGTGGTTTGTTCTTCTTTATTGCTGTATGGTATTGCAACATGTGATTATGGTGCACTCATTTTATCCATTCTCCTGTTGCTTATCTCTGTTGGGTTATTATCTCCAGTTTTTGGTTATTATGAGGAGTGCTTCTGTGAACATTGTTGAACCTGTATTGTTGGGTATATGTGTACACAGGGCTTCTTGCTCTCTCTTCCTGATGCGGCTTTGGCCCTGGACCGTATTTCTCCAGTACATGTCCGCCTAGTCTTTATGACCAATCGTAGTATCTCTGATCCAAACAAGCCCCAGCCCCTGTGCAGCTGTTTCCCAGCAAGGGCTGGGGCAGAGGAACAGGGCAAGACCCCATGCCTCAGTGGATCCTACCTGGGCCCAGCAGGAGCAAAACTGCAATCACAAACAGAATACATTTGCCTTCGTTCTGTGTAGGTTCCTGATGTGAGTTTATTTTCTCTTTTCACTTGGGTCTAATCTAATTGGGTGACTGACACAAATTTATTCTGATTTCTTTTGATTCTTATAATGGCAGTTCCAAAAGTTTTCAATGAGTTTATTATATACTTCTTGTTTTTTTTTGAAGTTCTCTTTTTTCATAGTTAGATATTAATAATTTATGTCCTATAAAACTGTTATGTCTGATTTGCCTTTGCTAGACTGAAATCCAGAAGGTAGAGATATGTTTTAATGGTTTTTGAACCTCCAAAATTGCCTTGCATGCAGCAATTAATGTTGATAGTATAATAGCGATAATAGTAGTAGGTAATATTTATTACACTCTTCCTATTCCCCCCCGCAGCCATTGTTCTGTAAGTCAGCACTGTCTAATGTAGTCCAAGCCACATAGGCAATTTAAAATTTTCTGATAGCCACATTAAAAAAGTAAAAGGAGTAGCTGAAATGAATTTTAATAATACATTATATTTAACCTATCATTTCAACATATAATAATATAAAAATTATTAGAGATATTTTGTAGTTTTTTTTAATAATAAGTGTTTGAAAATGTATGAATTTTACATTTACAGTACATCTCAATTCATATGCTAAATTTGCACAGATACTTGATCTGTATTTTTATTTCATAAAATTTACAGTTGAAAAAGTAGATTACTATACCAAATATGTTCCAAACATACTTAGTTTTTCAGTAGTTTGAGTATCAGTTTTTAAATTTAAACCAGTAAATTAAATAATATTAAAAAATCAGTTTTCCATTGCACTAGCCGTATTTCAAGTGCTCAGTAGCCACATATGCACAGTGCAATTCCATGTCATATATATTAACTTGTTTATTTCGTTCAGTAGCCTTATGAGGGTGGTATTATTATTTTTTCCATTTTTGCATTTTGTAGATAAGGAAACTGAGGCCCAGAGGGCACAGGGTTAAGGAAGGTGTAGGGGAGGTGAGAATTTGACTTTGTCTTGAGATCTGGGTTGTGACTCCCACTATGCTAATTCTTATTGTTTGAAACTGACCTCTCGTTAATTGCTGTATCATTTCTACTTTTTTCCATGTTCAAATGCATTGGGTTTGTTTTGTCTTTCTCTGACTCTTGCCTTTTTTGTGCTTTTTCATGTAGTGACTGATACGAAAAGGTAGTCTTCAGAAGTGATCCTGTATTTGCAGTGAATTTTTTGTTCATCAGTGTTTTAAAAACCAAAATAGATAATGACCACTGCTTGAGCCCCATCTGCTCTGTTATCTCCGTAAATGTCGAGACAAGATTTGCTTTCCCTGAAATGGCTCTCGCTTCCTTTTGTGTTTTGTAATTCTCTCTTTAATAATAAGCGATTTTCCCACCAAGGTTGCATTGCCTTGACTTGCTTCTGGTCTTTTTCTTAAGCAAAGAGTCATGGTTATTTCCCTGGGTATCATGTATTTTAAATGTGTATTAGCATTTGTTCTTATATTAATGATTTCTCTGTGCATCTTCAGATTTAAAAAAAAAAAAAAATCCAGCCAGCCATGTGTTCTTTTCTACCTTTATGGATAATATTTTATTTCATATGAGGCTTGTTTTTATGTAATTGTTGTATTGCCCTTTACTACAGTGATGGTTGTTTATAAAAGAGAGATCTAAAACGTGCTCTTCGGCAAGGAAAAATGGTCCAGACGTGCAAAGGATTATTATTTTGAGTGCTGCGTATGAAGAAAAGGAATGTAGAGGCATAGTGATAGTTTTCCGTATTTCATCTGCACTGTGTCGTGCCCTAAATTTCTCTAAGATTGCGTTCCCTTTCCTTCTCTTTCTGATCCTCTTCTTCTCTCTATGGTGTTGTATGCATCTCATCACCTTTTAATTGCTTATCTCATTTCAAGTGTCTTGAAATAATTAGCCCTGGCCTTGCTTGAGTTCTGATACATTCTGGGTGGTCATGTAATTCATTCTTTTGAAATGTCTTGACTGTTTTATAATTATTTAAGTGTAATTAACTGCGGTGATCTGGCTTTCACACTTCACCGTATCACTAACTAGTTGTGTGACAAGGTATACCCTCTCTCGCTTGGTCTCTGTTTTCAGTCATGAATGGAGAGGGCTGATATAGGTGAGCTGTAAGGATTCCTTATATCTGAGAAGGACTTGGGTGCTTCCTTAGGAGACTACATGGAATTGTCCCTGTTGGTCCTTGTCTTGGGTATGGGACCCCGCCACCTTTTTCTGTCTTCCGGGGTCTGTCATCATTAGAGCAGGTGTTTTTGTCCCTTGCTCCTGGGCCTTTGTTTTGGACCACTCTTCCTTTTTAAATGTGCCCTCTGAACCTTGTCTCACTTTGGCCATTAAGGTATTTCATACATACAGAAGATTACATAAATTGCATGTATAAAATCCTAATGGATTTTCACAAACTGAACACACCCATATATTCAGAACCCAGGTGAAAAAACAGAACATTACCAGGACCTCTGAAGTCTGCCCCTGCTATCCCTCCACGAGTTACCACTCCTCCCTCCAAGGGACATGTCTAGCCTGATGTTGAAAAGCATAGCTTTGCTTTTCCTGTTTTTGAACTTTATATACATGGAATCACACAGAATGTATTTCTTTGTAACTGGATTCATTTTTCCAACACTATGTTGGTGAGCTCCGTCTATGTTTTTGCACGTGGTTGTATTTATTCTCATTGTTGCATATTATTCCATAATGTGAATATGTCACCATTTATTTATTCATTCCACTCGTTGAGTTATTTTCCAAAGTGGTTGTACCATTTCACACCCTCACCTACCATGTATGAGAGGCCCAGTTCCCTGTCCTCAGCGATATTTGCTATTTTTTAAAATACTTTTTTATTTCAGCCATTCTGGTGGGTATCTGATGGTATCACATTGCAGTTCTATTTTGACTTTCCTGATGGAATGAAGGAAAAAAACCTTCCATTATTTTTAATTAGCATCATTTTCCGTATGACTTCGCTTCAGGCCTTGTCATCAAATATGCTGTCCCTAGGATATGTTGCACATCCTCGGTCACTGGGCTCGCCTCCAGCCCTCTCCAGCTCCCTTAACTGTTTATGCATTAACTGGCCACCCAGCCATCTCAGAGAGCTGTTACTCACTTAGTCACCGGCTTTTGACAAATGCTCAAGGAGGGCTTCTGAGGTACCCAGGGCTTACCAGTGCAGTGATGGGGAGTCATTCCAAATGTGGCGGGTATTTGGGTTCAACTTACCTCATTTCCTCTCTTTCTTCTTCGTTGAATTTACTGGACTACATATTCTGCTGGTCCCCTACCCCCTTTTCTCTCTTTTTAGCTGTTGACTCCAAGCTATTGCGCTTTTTTTTTAAAGCCAGGTTGGGGTTCTTTCTGCAAGGTGAGGAGATAGTAATCATAATTACAGTGGAAAACTTCATGCACGTTTTAAATTACTTAGAGCTCTTTATTCACCTGAGAAAACCTTTTCAATAAACATTCTCTGTAACCTAGACAATGACATAAACTTATTCTGGTGACAAAACCTCACTTAACCAGAATATTTATGAATACCTTTGTTTAGCAATAAAACCCATTTATATTAAATGATTTCTGAAGATCTTTATTAAAAGACTTTCAACAGCACTTACTGGTTTAGAAGGTGCAGGGTCACAGTGGATGCAATTTAATGTGTCTTGATCCACGTCGGGAGTCTTAAAGAGCTCTTTGTATACTTCAAACTGATTTCAATCATATCTCCTTTGTTGCCTGAGTAATAACTTGTCTTAGTTTTTTCTTCCTCAAAGTGCTGTGTCATTGTGTGTTTTTAAAATGATTTCAAAAAATGCTCTAAGACAACTTAGAGAGATAATCTTGTTCATAGAACATAGAATGTTGGTAGGACAAAGGGCCCAAGAGAGTATCTACGCTTATCTCTTCCTTGCCTTGCCTCCCTCCTCTGCCCTTTTTTTAAACAAATGAAGAAATTGAAGCCAGAGAAATTAAACAACATGGTCTAGAAGTTCTAGAGGTAGAACCAGGGCTAGGATAACTGTTCGCTCACTCATAATCCAGTGCTCTTTAATTATACCTTGCTTTTCTTTTAAAATAGTATTCTGTTACCTGGCTTCTTAGCACCACAATGAGCTTTCACTTTGATGAGGAGAATATGGCTGCCTGCGTCTTCAGAATATGTATGTCCATACTTCTATGTGAAAATTGCAGGCAAGTTTTAACCTGTGGTCTACCTAAATCAGCAAACCATTCTATAATGCGCTTCATCTGCATTTAAATTATTCTCCTTCAGACAATTCTGAAAGTTGGTTTTAAATAAATGTCTTGTATTTTTTATTGTATTAAGCCAGAGTGCCTTTTGGTTAAATTTAATAGGAAGTTTTTTAATGTGTGCAGAATCTCCTAATATTCAAGTCTGCTATTAGGACATAAATATATATTTGCATTTGAAACAAACAAAAAATTGGAGAACAAAGTAACTTCTTCACCTCAACCAAACAGATGCATTTTCTTAATTATTTGGTTAAGCTTATGAGATATTTTTAATTTTGGATTAGAAGACAGTTGGCAATTGGAAATTCTTATTGTGGAAAACACCATTTATTAAGGGCTATACAATTCCTGTTTTATCATATGCATTTAATAGGTAATAATTGGAACAAATCCTGGAATAAATGTTGTGCCCTAGGCTGCGTTTTAGTTTCTGAGCACTAGATGTCGCTGCAGATAGGAAAAACACACCCTATAACTATTTTTAATTCCAGGATCCTTTGTGGTGAAGTTATTTGAAAGGACATGACAGGTATTGGTAAGTGGACATGGGTCTAGGTCCTGATTCCTGGATGCTGAATCTATGTAAGATATAAATTGTGAACATTTTAGTATAAATGATTTTTCAGATGGAGTATCTTCTTGCAGCCAAGTTGAGAATTGTTACAGAAGGATGTAAGACATTTCCATGTTTCTGGAGATTCTTTACTTACTATTTTTTTATAGTTTTTCTGAAGTTGTTTCAAGAGCAGAATATCTGGACTATACCTTACAGCTAAAAGGTTTTTCTTAATCTGGGTCTTAGGTGGTCATTTTGATTAGTTTGCCACTAGAAAGCTCACTTTAGCATTGTTATGGATTGAACTGTGTTCCCTAAAAATATGTGTTAAATTTCTGGCCCTTGTGCCTGTAGATGTGATCCTCTTTGGAAATAGGGTTTTTCTTTTGTTAGTTAATGAGATACCAGTGTAGGGTGGATCTTAAACCTTATCACTTCTGAGTTATAAAAAGACCGGAATAGACACAGAGACACACACACAGGGGAAGACTGACACCAAATGAGAGTTGTCTTCATGCCAAGGAACAGGGAATGTGGGGGGATACCGGTAAGGAAGGAGTTAACAGGGCCAAGACCCTAATACAGACTTTCACCCTCTGGAACTGTGAGAAAATAAATTTGTTTTTTAAAGCCAACCATTTGTGCAGTTTCTATTAAAAACAAGAGCACTAGATAACTAAGACAGACATTTACTTATATTTGCCCCTTAAAAAACTGTCCTTGTAATGTCATTTCTTTTTTTACCTTGAGTTTTCCTCATCTTTAAGTCTTTAAAAAATTACAGTGTAATTCCTTGTTTCCTGTTTCTGTCACGATTCATTGTACGTTTGACAACGTCTGTTCCAGCAAAGTAGCCTCGACTATCGACGTCGTACATGCAGAGGCCTCTCTCTTGGTTTCTGCTGGTTTGTGGAGCCAAGAACTATCACAGAGATTCAGACTGAATTACCTCCCAGCTCGTTCCTCATTTTATATAGAAATAAGAAAAAGAAAGTACTGCCACAGTTAATAACTGAGAGGTGGCAGAGAGTGACAGGTAGGAGCATGAGCTCTGGAATCCAGTGGCATAGAGTTCAATCTCACCTCTGCCAGTTGCTAGCTATGTGACTTGGGCAAGTTTTTAAACCTTTCTGTGCCTCAGTTTCCTTATCTGTGAAATGAGGATAATCATACCTCTCTCACTGGGTCGTTCTGAGAATTCAGTGAGTTACTTGTAGAAGCACTGAAAGCAGGGCCTGCCACATAATGCTCTTATGTAAGTGCTTCTTAAATAAATACCTTTAGTTTCAGGCAGTTTATGGGCATTTTTTTCCAAAGGTGTATAGTTAAATATTTATTGATATTATTTATTTCTTTAAATGGCTTTGAGTTACTGTCTATGCCCTTAATTGCAGGGTAAGACTATTGGCAGTAAACTCCTGCTGTTGTTATTATCTGGGAATATCTTAATTTTGCTGTCATTTTTGTAGGACTGTTTTCTTGGATGTACAATTCTTGGTTGACTTTTTTTCCTCCCCTTTCAGCACCTTAAATATGTTATCTCACTGCCTTCTGGTCATCCTGGTTTTTTTCTTTTTAATTGTGGTGAAAATATACTCAACAAAAATATGCCAGTTCAGCAATTTCTACATGTACAATTAAGTGACATTGCTTATATTTCTCAAGTTATGCAACTATTCTCTCTATCCTTTTCCAAATTATGCTATTACCATTAACACAAACTCAGTGCCCCCTAAGCACAAACTTTCCTTCCCTCCTCCCTCCCACCCTATAACCACTAATAATCTTTGGTTTCTATATTATTTGCTTATTCTATATTAGTGAGATCATGCAGTATTTGTTTTGTTGTGACTGCCTTATTTTGCTCGGTGTACTGTTTTTAGAGTTCATCCATGTTGTGGCTATGAGCACTTTTATAAATGCTAAATAATAATAAAGAATATTCAGTTAGGGAGGGAAGAGGATGAGAAATCATTAGGATCATTTTTTTTTTTTTCTTACAAAAGAATTAAAGACAAACTGTGGTGACCATATTGTCACTTTATCCATTTAGCATTTGTTTGGCATCAAGACAAACTATGGTGACCATGTTGTTGCCTCATTCATCCATTTAACATTTATTTAGCATCTGCTTGGTGTGACATGTAGTGTGAACATGAATAAGACACTTTGTCTAGATGGGGAACCAAACTTGTAAACAAATAAATGAAATAAATTGTTATAGGTGTGACATAAATAGTAACAAAGAGTTAACTGCAGTGCATTGGAGCAACTTGAGAAAATGTATCTTAAGCCAATTAAGGTTGTCTGTTTTTCCTCACTGAATGAGAACTGCAAGGACAAGCTGCTGGTGGCATGGGTTTAGTGGCTCACTGCTGGCCGAATCGAGGTCTGTGTAATTCCTTCATGATTTCTGCAGCCAAATCATCACATCTGAGACTTAGAGGAAATGAGGAAAGTTAAAGGCTGTAGATTAGCTGAGTTTACCCATCTTTTAAGCCCTGCTGAATAACTGTGGTTTATATCTCATTGCAGAGCTGTGCCACGTGGCCCCTTCTAAGTTGGTTTCTTCAGCTGGGCACATTGCCAACCCCTAACAAAATTGGGTTTCTGTTTGTAAGTGTGGTGAAATGAGTTCCTTTATGTGGCCTTTTGCCTGGTTATTTGTAAAAACAGTTTGAGAGATTTTCCCCTCTAAGCCCTAAAGAGTTACCTTTGCCCTAGTTTTCTACCCCAGCGTTTGTTACTTTTGTCCAGGTTGATTGACATTTCCTGGGTAAGCTGTAAACAACTTGTGGTTTGATACTTTTCGTGTGGTCCTGGGCGGAAGCCTGCTCGGTGATTGGTATGCACCTTGCAGGGATTGGTCAAGAGACTATGCAAATGAAGTGCCTGTAGCCTGTTATGCAAATGAGGTATCTGTGGCCTATCGAGAGGGGTTTGATCAGTCTGTGGCCCTGGTGGGAAGGCCATACCTTGAAATTGACAAGGAGTTGTGTGTATATGTAGCCAACCTGACAGAGGTTTTTCAGACAGAAGGAAAAAGAGAAGCAGCAGGAAGAGGCAGTTGGAAGAAAAGAGAGAAGAGAGAAGAAGCAGAGAGGGAGGGAGACAGAGGAGGCCAGGAATCTCCTAAAAGAGCTGTAGTGCAGGTCAAGGGCTGTAACACTGCAGACAGAGGTACAGAAGGGACCCAGTGTCAAAGCCCGCTGTGACAGGCCCGGAAGGGGCCCTGCGGTAGAGTTGGTGGTGGCAGATGGCAGGGCCAAGACGAGCCTGTCCTTAAGGTGCCGAAAGGAGCCTCTTCCCTGGGGGCCGAGAGGAAGGCTGTCCTCAGGGAGCTGAGAGGAGACCTGCACGGCCAAGAGGAACTGAGAGAGCTGTCCTGCACTGAAGAAGGGAGACTTTTCCTACATGCTTCCTGATCCTGATCCCAAACTGTGTCTTGTTGCTTCCTTAATAAACCACTTAACTGTGAGTGTGGTCTCTGAGTTCTGTGTGGCCATTGCAGTGGATTATTGAACCCAGAAGAGAAGTAGAGAGTGCCATGGGAGGGACAGCTGGTGTCAGAATTGGTAAAAAGGTTGGAGAGTGGAGGTACGTCTGACCTCTGCCTCATGGGAATCAGCCTTTGGCTGATCCTGATTGTCATTATCCCCCCTGAAATTAGACAGGTTCTGATGCTACTACTATCACCATTTTACAGTAAGAAAGAAAGGGAAAACAGAAGGCTGTCTTGGCCACAAGCACTTGCTGTGCGCCAGGCACTGTTCTAAGCACTTTGCATGTACTAATTTCCTGGAATCTCATAACAACCCTACAGTGTAGACACTCTTTCTGTTATAAATAATTGCACCAGAGTGAATAAGAAATTCGTTACTAGTAAGTGACAAGACTGGCTAGTGGTGGAGACACAAAGGAAGCCTTGGTCAACACGTCAGGTCTACTGGGAGAGGTGGTAGTGGTGATGTCAAGAAGGTTTGGAGAAGAGTTGATCTTGAGGCTACCCATAAAACGAAGTTGGTGTTGGCAGTCTTGGGTTGGGTGAGAAAAGCTTTCTAATGGCCTGAGCTTAGAAGAATCTATCACCCTGGGTAATTGGGACTCTCAGAGAAATTGAGGAAGCTTGGAGGATGGGGGTGGGAGGATGGAGGAGGGAAAGCATGGGTCGGATCATGGAGGGCCTTACTTTCCTCTTTAAAACTCTTACTGCTTCATTATTGCCTCAGAAGAAACACTCTGAGCTAATTTAAATTCTGGACGTCTATTCCGAAGACGTTTTTGCAGTTTAGTTTCTTAGCTATCAGTGTATCTTTCGAGGTATCTAAGTAGTGTATTGAAATTTCTTATTCTTTTTCCCCCACTTCACATTGAATTAATGTCAGAATATTCATAATGGATAGAGCCTTCAAGCTGATCTTATCCAACCTTTTCATGTCATAGTAGGGAGAATCAGAGGCTTGCACAGGGTATATTCCTTGTTTGAGTGATCTTTGGGATTACATAGGGAGTTAGTGTCAGAGTTGAGGTCAGAACAGAATTTTATGATTCCTATGTCTGGCATCCTTTCCACAATCCCAGCATTTCCCAAAGTATGTTCTCTAGATTCCTTATATCTCTTTCAGTGCATACGGATATTTATTTAATAATCTTTAATTGTTGGTAGGTGCCATTGAGTTGGTTCCGACTCAGCGGCCCTGTGTACAACAGAAGGAAACATTGCCTGGTCCTGTGCCATCCTTGTAATTCTTGCTTTGTTTGAGCCCATTGTTGCAGCTACTGTGTCAGTTCATCTCATCTGTAATTATGTGTTTAATATGTGTTTTCCCTGAAATTCTAATTCCCATCTGTAGTTCAGCGCTTGACACATAGCAGACACTAAAGAAATGGTTATTGACTGACTCTAGTATAAGAAAGGTTGCTTGAGAGAGAGAGAAAAAAAAAATCCTTCAGATATATTTGGGAAACTGGGTTAAACAAAATTAAGTGGCTTATTCATAGAAAGTTGTGAGAGCCTTTACTATACTACTGTGCTCTGTGGTTCTAAGATGGGTGTAGCGAGAAGGTCTACTTGCCTCAAACTTACTTGTGTTCTGAGGATTCCATTTTGGCTCTAACCCAGTTGCCTTTTTCAGTTTTGGTGTTCAGAGTTCAAGAAAACTTGTAGTCTGAATGGATTCCTTAGAACAAAAGGCCTTTTTATTCTTTTTAGGTTGCCTTTTGGTCTTTTGGAGCCCTGGTGGTGCAGTGGTTAAGTGATATGGCTGCTAACCAAAAGATAGGCAGTTTGAATCCACCGGCTGCTCCTTGGAAACCCTGTGGGGTGGTGCTACTCTGTCCTGTAGGGCCACTATGAGTTGGAATCGACTCCATGGCAATGGGTTTGGGTTTTTTTTGTGTGTGTGTGCTTTTGGTCTTTTAGTATTAAAATGGTGAACAGTTTTCTGTTAAAAAAAACTTTTGTCTTAGAAGACAGTTATATTTAGAAAAACAATTGATGTGTTTAATTTCTCAGAACCTGGATATTGTTTTTTTTCTCATCAATCATTGGTATTCACTGTGATTGATCCTAAGGTTGGCACACCAAAGTCTGTTTAACCCAGGGCAATGGTGTGACTTAAGCAGCACTGGAGCACTGGTGGCTCAGTGGGTAAGAGCTATGGCTTCTAACCAAAGAGGTTGGCAGTTCAAATCCATCAGCTGGTCCTTGGAAACCCTGTGGGGCAGTTCTACTCTGTCCTATAGGTTCACTATGAGTCGGAATTGACTAGATGGTAATTGACATGGTAACAGCATATAGAATAGGTTGATAAGGGCAGAATGCAGAGTCAGTGGGCTGGTGATCAGTGAGCCCAGAGATCCGATCTTGATCCACAGAGTGGCAAGAGCAAACACCATCATGGGAAAGTTGGTCATACTGTGGTATCAGTGACAGTGATGCAATTCAGGAAATGTTTCTCCAGAGTGTGGGAAGTCTCTACATTCCTGAGATTGGTTTAGGCCCTTTACCTTTGTACCAGTGAAGTTAAGATCTTTTTGTTCATGTACAATTGGGGATGAGTTATCCCTCCAGCTCCCACTCACTACAGTGTAGTGGTTTAGAGTTTCCTCTCTGGAGCCAGTGCATTCGGGCTTAAAGCCCGGCTCTACCTCTTGTGACCTTGGTCAGATCAGTTAATCTTGATAAACCCCATTTTCGTCCTCCTTAGAGTGGGAATAATAATTGTTCCACCTCCTTGAATAATCTATGTAAAGAGATCATCTATACAAAGTGCATACCTAGCACAGTACCTAGAAATGGTGTTGGCAAACTTTTTCTGTAAAGGACCAGATAGTAAATATTCTAGGTTCTGTGGGTCATAGGATCTGTGTCGTGACTACTGAAATCTGTCGTCGTAGCAGAGAGCAGACACGGATTGTAGCAGGAAAGCAGACACGGAGTATATATAGGCAAATGGACGTAGCTGTGTCCTGATAAAACTTTATTTATAAAAACAGGCAGAGGGCTAGGTTTGGCACTCAGGCCATTCGTTTGCTGACCCCTGGCGTGGAAAAATAAAATTTGCTCAATAAATGATAGTGGCTGTGGTTGTTGTAATATCTTTTTCTCACCTGAGTTCATGTTAATGTTAGGCAAGGCAAGGAATTTTTGAATGTTGCATTCATATCTGTTTAGATGTTTTGAGCTGTATGCAAGTTAGCAGCTAGGCAAAATAATGTTATTACTTTCAGAGTTCGTATAATCACAGATGTTAAGAAGATATAATTAACAAAAATCGTAATGAAAATGAGTAAGAATTCATTTAGAACATTTACAAGTGCCATAGATAGTAAATTAGGTGTACTTTCCTCTCCTGTGGTGACTTTAATATGTGTAATAATCACTTTGGGTGATATGACTTCAGTGGCTGGATTAAAAGAGTTCCCGACTTGCTTGTGGACAGTTCTGCGATTAATTTTTTTTGTCATCATATTTTTATTAAGGTATTTATGAGTAAATATTATTTGTTGAGGTATATCATTATTCAAAAATTAGTCCTTTCTCTAACGTAAGTGTATGAGCTATGTGCGATTAAATTTGTGAAATGGATTTCTGAGTAAGGTCTGTAAGGAATACTGAGGAACATTTCACCCTGAGGCAGGGGTTTAAATTCTTGTGCCAGTATAAAAATGTTAGGGGTTTGTGCTCTTTACACTACCTGGGCATGGTCATTGTGTAGTTGAGGCATAGCTGTGCCGTAGTGTTTATTCAGTGCTTGTAAAATGTTGGTCATGGTGCAGAGCTGATGCCTGTTGCTGGAAGGGACCACTTAGTATCAGAGACAAACCTACTAGTCCTAGAGGCTTTGTCTTCACAGAATGACAATTGAAAATATAGGCTAGGGCTAATTATTTTATGCTTCAAAATCAAGATTTTTATTAATGCTACCCAATATTGCCAATATTGATAGTACTTTATTGCCTATGTTGATAGTACTTTTCAATACAAAGTTGTGTGTGTGTGTGTGTTTGTTCTGTTTGGTGGGGGTGGGAGGTTTGCAGTCTGTGCAGGGGAAATCTTCACAGCTAGTTGGCCAGGTGAAGATAGCAAAGACATTTGTTGCTGCTCTCATCCAGGGAGCTGTGACCTGGCTTTTGAAAAAAAACAATGGAGCCGGTCATCAACTTTTCGAAAGTTAGTCAGAGTTAGAAAATCCTACTTAGTGGAAAGAATGAAAATTTTCATCTGTCTATGAATATATAACACACTGAAATATTTATAAAATGGATATAAAGTCAATAGTGGGGGGAGGTAGATAAGTTACATTACATCTCTTCAGTGAAATATTACACCTGAATTGAATGATACAGGTATTGTCTCAGGATGTAATAGTAAGGAAAAATAGGATATGAAACTGTATTTGCAATGAGATGCTAGCTTTAAGACATCATATTTTATTAAATATATTAATTCAGTATTTATTGATATATCCCAGATGTTAACAGTAGTTGCTTCTGGAGAGTGGGACCAAAAGTAATTTTTTATGTTTATCTGAAGTTTTCAAAATTTCTATATTAAGTATATATTACTTTCTTAAAAATACAGTAAATGTTATTATACTCAACAAGACATACAGAGTGTCATATACTATACTCTTGATTAGTTACTTGCAGGTGTGTTTTTTTTTCTTAATCATGAGAGATCAGTTGAAAAGATACAATTTGTATTCAGTATATTGACAGAGAAAAACTTGTAGTTACAGTACAGTCAGATATTAGTAAGAGTAAACTTTGTAACAAACTGCTAGGTATGCATTGGAAAATTTAAATAAAGTAAAAATACTAACATTTCAGCTACAAAATTGAGGAAATAGTTATTAATAATCATACATAAAAGAATACTCTCTTTTATATACAAGTATTTTCGTTGTTAAGGCTTTCTTGATTTTTAAAAACTACTGCAGTAATTTCATACTCAGAAAACTTGGGTATGAGAGAAGTGAGAAAAAGAAAATACATCATCCGCAGTCTCAGCAGCCAAACAAAACATTTGTTAATTTTTGGCTTTTTTTTTTTTAGTCTTTTAAAACTTACTTACTGTTTTTTTTTCTCAAAGTGAATTTACAGCTTTACCTTTTGCTTTTTAAAAACACAATATCTAGTATACAATTTTTTTTTTTTAAGATAGTACTTCATATCTGGGTTTATAGAACAGACTAGCTTCTCATTAAACAAGTACTCATATTGTTTTGTGACATTGGTTACCAACCTCACGACATGTCAGTACTCTCCCTGCTTGACCTTGGGTTCCTGGTTACTAGCTTTCCTGTCACCTCCTGTCATCTAGTTCTTGTCCCTGGGCTGTTGTGCCCCTTTAGTCTCATTTTGTTTTATGGGGCTGTCTAATCTTTGGCTGAAGGGTGAACCTCAGGAGTGACTTCATTACTGAGCTAAAAGGGTATCTGGGGGCCATACTCTCGGGGTTTCTCCAGTCTCTGTCAGGCCAGTAAGTCTGGTCTTTTTTTGTGAGTTAGAATTTTGTTCTGCGTTTTTCTCCAGCTCTGTCCAGGACCCTCTAATGTGATCCCTGTTAGATCAGTCAGTGGTGGTAGCCAGGAGTTATGGGTTTTTTTTTTTCGTCACTTCTTTCATTTTGTAAACTCATGGAAGGGGAAAAGTTCCAGAGTGGGCACCACATTGGTGTTTGAGAGACAGCCAGGAGTCTTTGTGGTCTGCTCCCTCCCCTCAAAAAATACGTGAGAGTGTGCTTCTCAATCCATTGTCATTCTATTCTCCTTTCTGTTTGGTTTTTCTCTTCCTGTCTCCTGTTTTCTGTTTCTCTCATTGGTGGATATGAGAGCTGAGAGGGGCGAGGGAGGATGAATGAGACACAGAGTGAGGATGCTCTGTTAACATCCCTTGAGTGGAAAGGGAAACCATCTCAATTCTTTGTTTCTTTGAAATTAATCTTCACCTGTAGGTTCTCATTCAAGTCCTTGTCTGTGTTTAGTCATCTTTGGCTCATCATAATAATTTTAATATAAATAAGCCAAACAAACTTCACTATTACTTTCCTGCCCTTCGCTTCTGAAATGTGTGGTGAGACATTGCCCTTTGTGTTTGTATCATATATACCATCTGCTTAACAAGTCGTTTTTGTGTGCCTGCTGTGTGTCTCACTACTTGTCAGATTGTTGTATTGTGGTGGCTTATGTGTCACTATGATGCTGGAAGTTATGCCACTGGTATTTCAAATACCAACAGGGTCACCCATGGTGGACAAGTTTCAATGGAGCTTCCATACTAAGACAAATTAGGAAGAATGGCCTGATGATCTACTTCTGAAAGTAAGCCAATGAAAACCTTATGGATCACAACAGACCATTACCTGATATAGTGCTGAAAGATGAGTCCCCTAGGTTGGAAGGCATTCAGAGTACACAGTGGCTGCAACAGTGGACTCAATCATACCAACAATTGTGAAGATGGTACGGTACCAGACAGTTTTCGTTCTGTGGTACATGGGGTCACCATGAGTCGGAGCCAACTTGACAGCTACTGACAACAACACAGTATGCCAGGTAGGGTCTTAGATGCTGGGCATATGGCAAAAAACAGACAAGAGCTTGAGTCTCAGGAGCTTCCATCATTCTGCTTCCCATTCAGATTTCTTAAGTTCAAGAGCAAAAGAAAAACAAGCAAGAAGTAAAGTAAGAATGATTTAGTTGTCTACTCACTAAGCAGTTTTAAATGAGAAAAGATATAGAACTGCATTCTTCAGCCTTGGCTAGGTTAGAGCTTAGTCTTAATCTGTGGTATGATTACGACTCCATGGGAGAAAAGACCTGGTGATGTGCTCCGGTAGTTACAGCCTAGGAAACCTTATGGGGCAGTTCTACTGTGTCATATAGGGTCGCTATGGCTGAACGCAGAGAATACCAGAAAGATGTTTACCTGTGTTTTATTGACTATACAAAGGCTTTTGACTGTGTGGATCATAACAAATTACAGATAAGATTGCAAAGAATGGGAATTCCAGAACACTTAACTGTGTTCATGAGGAACCTCTATGTAGACCAAGAGGCAGTTGTTCAAATAGAACAAGGGGATACTGCATTGTTTAAAATCAGGAAAAGGGTGCATCTGGGTTGTATCCATTCACCATACTTATTCAGTCTGCATGCTGAGCAAATAATCAGAGAAGCTAGACTCTATGAAGAAGAAAATGGCATCAGGATTAGAAGAAGACTCATTGACAGTCTGTGATATGCAGATGATACAACCTTGCTTGCTGAAACTGAAGAGGACTTGAAGCACTTATTGGTGAAGATCAAAGACCGCAGCCTTCAGTACTGATTACACCTCAAAATAAAGAAAACAAATCCTCACAACTGGACCAATAAGCAACATCATGATTAATGGAGAGAATATTGAGGTTATCAAGGATTTCATTTTACTTGGATCCACAGTCAACACCCATGGAAGCAGCAGTCAAGAAATCAAATGACATACTGCATTGGGAAAGACCTGTTCAACGTGTTAAAAAGCAAAGATGTCTCCTTGAGTACTAAGGTCCACCTGACTGACCCATGGTGTTTTCAGTTGCCTCATATGCATGCAAAAGCTGGACAGTGAATAAGCAAGACTGAAGAAGAAATGACACCTTTGAATTGTGGTGTCGGCAAAGAATATTGAATGTACTACAGACTGCCAGAAGAACAAACAAATCTGACTTGGAGGAAGTACATGCTCCTTAGAAGGGAGGATGGCAAGACGTGTTCTCACGTACTTTGGACATGTTATCATAAGGGATCAGTCCCTGGAGAAGGACATCATGCTTGGTAAAGTAGAGGGTCAGCGAAAAAGAGGAAGACCCTCAATGAGATGGTTTGACACAGTGG
>NW_004443978.1:12397154-12406654 GCF_000243295.1 Trichechus manatus latirostris
GCAACGATTGTGAGGATGGCGCAGGACCAGACAGTGTTTTGTTCTGTTGTACACAGGGTCGCTATGAGTCGGAACTGACCCGACAGCACCTAACAACAAGAACAGAGTCAGCATTGACTTGACGGTGCGCGACAACAACAATAACATGCATATATGTAAGTGTGTATGTTGGGTTCTGGCTGGTAAGTTTAAAAGTGATTTTTTTCTTTCACTTTTCTGTTACTGAATTATTTTAGAGAATCCATGTAGAGAGTACATACGCACATGTGTGTGTTGATAGGAATTTGTATAAATACAGACACGTTTTAAAATATGTCAAACTGCTGCCCTGACAGAGAACACAACAGAGAGTCCCTGATGGAGCAGCAGAAGGACGGGGTGCAGAACTTAAATTCTAGTAAGAAGACCAGACTTAATGGTCTGACTGAGACTGGAGGTACCCCGGAAAGCATGGCCCCTGGATTCTCTCTTCGCCCAGAACTAAAACAATTTCCGAGGCCAACTCTTCAGACAGGGATTGGACTGGACTGTGGAACATAAGTGATATTCGTGAAGAGTGTGCCCCTTAGTCAAGTAGATACAAGGGACCAGAGGGGCAGCTTCTGTTCAGAGGTGAGATGGGAAGGCAAAGATGGTTAGGAGCTGGTTAAAAGGATATGGGGAATCGGGGGCAGAAAGGAGGAGTGTGCTGTCCTAGAATGGGGTGAGCAATTAGGGCCACATAACAATGTGTGTATAAAATTTTGTATGGGACACTAAAAAAAATTAAAAAAAAAAACAAAACAGATGAACAAAAACAGGCTTCTAATACTAAGGAGAGAACAGATATAAGGGCAACCAGTAGTAGTCCATTGCAGTGTTTATTAAAATTTAGACTTGACTTTCATGGGATTTGCACACATATGCTATAGTTGCCTCTCATATCTGAAGATGGAATGGAAGGAGCTTCTCTGAGTTACAAGAAGGATGTCAAGTTTCCTAGGTTATCCTCCATATGGGGGGAACAGAGTGGGCAGGACATTTTGGCTGGGAAAGGAGCAAGACCTTTCAGTAGATGAGGATGCATGTGATACATGATTCATATTTGGTTCCTGTTATGGATTGAATTGTGTCCCCCAAAACATGTATTATAAATCCTAACCTCTGTGCCTGTGGTTGTAATTCCATCTGGGAATGGGTTGTATTTTTATGTTAATGAAGCAGGATTAGTGTAGTGTGTGCCTCGAGTCAATCTCTTTTTGGATATAAAAGAAATTAAACAAGCAAGCAAGCAGCACTTGGGGGAAGATAGATCCCAAGGCACATGCAGATCTCAGTGGAACCAGGAAACAGAAGCTGAAGAGACAAGGACATTCCCCCAGAGATGACAGAGAGAGAAAGCCTTCCACTAGAGGTGGCACCCTGAATTCAGACTTCTAGCCTACTAAACTGTGAGAAAATAAATTTATATTTGTTAAAGCCAAAAAAAAGACATCTCAAAATGAATTTAAAATTAGAAATAGTGCACAGGGGCATTGAAATAGCTGCACATACTTTAGAGGGGTGTGAAAGGCTTTGCTAGGGGTGGGGGGGTGCAGCAAGGTGCACTGACATGGTCTGTCTCCGAAGACGCTAGAGGCTGTGGACCTAATTTACATTAGGAAAAAATCTTTTTTTATTAAAGAACTCTTGACTTCTCATTGATTGTAGTTAAATACCAGTGTTGCCCCCAGCGCTGTGTGGAATCAGGTTCTGGTTTTATCTGGAGGCCGAGAATACGCTAGAATAAATGAATACTTGAAATCCTTTCTTGTCCATTGTTTAAGTGTTTCTTTCTTCTAGGAACTAGAAATGGTTTTCCAGGCATGTATTAATCCTCTTGAGGCCTCTTTTGCAATTCTCTTCTACATTTATTTTTGAATAGATGGAGACCTGCATTAAGCATCTGACCATTGAATGATTTACCAAAGGCCATTTCCAGAATTCATGCTGGTTAGAAACTCAGCTCCTGGCCTCTCTGTATATAGTCTAAAGTTCAACCCATCTGATCTCCTGTACCCGATAAATACTCGGCTTAACAGCTTCTCAGAGAGCAAGGAATTAATCTCTAACCCTTGGCAAATGACATTTTGTACGCCAACACCTTTTGTGTGGCTGTTGTGTGCCATTGTGGTAGGCAGTTGGGATACAGGTATGAGAGAGTTAAAGAAGGAACTCAGAGTTTAATCTGTTTGAAGAAAAACCTAACAGTGGATGCTAGGGTATTCCTCCCACCCCCTGCCCCCCAAATGATTGCTTCTGGAGCTGGGAGTATGTGCCAGCCGTGGTTAGCATAGCAACCATGCTAGGTGCTAGAGGGCAGGGGCCGTCAAACTCCTTTACTTGTCTGCTAAAGGAATTTTGCAACACTAGGCAACCCACTCACACATATGTAAGTTATATCTCTGTTTTGTCACACATTTAACAGCTGCACAAGATGGAATTTCTGGTGGATTTTAAATTATGAAATTTTCAAATAAAATTTGTATCACTCTTGGAAATGCATCCAGTGAAATTTAAACCACAGAAATTTGATAACCACCGTCATCCCTTTGGGGACTCCCTGAGTAGCATAAACGTTTAAGCCTTTGACTGCTAACCGAAAGGTTGTCGGTTTGAACCCACACAGAAGCACCTCAGAAGACAGGCCTGGTGATCTGCTTCTGAAAGATTACAGCCGTGATATCCCTATGGAGCAGTTCTAGTCTGCCCACACTGGGTCACCATGAGTTGGAATCAACTCGACAGCAACTAACAACAGAAACAAGAATCATCCGTGTAAAAATACATAAAAAGTCTCTTTTTTAACTGTTAGGAAATTTTATATCATTCTCTTTTCTTTTTAAACTTGTTTTTCCATTCAATTTTCTCTACAGAATTTTTTCTTAATATATTTTTGTGCTTAGCACTTTTTCTTTGATCATCTTATCATAATCCTGGCAATAAAACCATGCAAACAAATTTAAATATAATCATACAATAGCTTCTAAAATCATGATGTTGTAATTATTAAGAAAGCCTCTTCCCGAGTGAGTTATTATAACTTTTTATTGGTACATACTTTATCAACACAACGTAAGTATTATGTATTTTGCTAAATAATTAGCATAAATGTTACTAGAAACATGTCATTTAACAAAACATACGAGGCTTTCGCCCCAATTAGATCATGTCCTCGTGGATGACTCGGGGACATTGATTAGAGGTACCCAAATGTACCCTGTAAACCTTTTCACATAGATGAGTTGATGGGAATAGAGGGAGAGTTGCTTTAGCAGTGTCTGTCAATTCTTTGAAATGTTTTTATATAATAAACTGAAAGTCACATGGTGATCTGTCATCAGAAATTATTTTTAATAGTCTCTGTGCTGGCATCTGAGATTTAATCCTCCTTCAATTTTGTTAAAAGCTAATAATTGGAAACCACCTGACTTTCAAAAAGGCTTTGTTAACCTAGTCATTAGAATCATTCACTTTCTCCATTTCTGGGAAGCTTACCAAAAAAGGCTTTATCTCAATTTATCAGAAAGCTATTAATCATACCTGTTGCTTTTTTTACTTCAAGACACCTTGTTAAATTCCATATGCCTCTGGAAAGATTGAGGGTGTTTCTTTATATTAGGGCCTTTAAATGTATTTTTGTCTGTCTTTATAGTATGTGTGTAAAACCATGAAGCTGTAGACTTAATTGTTGCCGTGAAGTTGAAAAACTCAGCTTCTTATTTAAAAAAGCCTGACTTCAGTTTTCAATTCAAACAAATACAGTAATCCCTATTTATATAGCATCATGACATTTCTGTCTTCTAATTCTAAGATCGTTAGATGGGGAGAGATAGGTTCAGTGTGCTTGCTGACTTGAAATAAGGAACTTCTGTCTTCAGTATGGAGCCTTGGTGGAGCAAGAGGTTAAGAGTTTGGCTCCTAACCGAAAGGTCGGCAGTTCGAATCCACCAGCCGCTCCTTGGAAACCTTGTGGGGCAGTTCTACTCTGTCCTGTAGGGTCACTGTGAGTCAGAATTGACTCAACAACAATGGATTTTTTTTTTTTTTTTTTTTAATCTTCACTATGGAGCCCTCATGGCATAGTGGTTAAAAGCTTGGCAGCTAACCAAAAGGTCGGCAGTTCAAATCTACCAGCTGCTCTTTGGAAACCCTATAGGGCAGTTCTGCTTTGTCCTGTAGGGTTGCTATGAGTCAGAATTTACTCAGTGGCAGTGGGTTTGTTTTTTCTCTTTTAATCTTCAGTATGTCTTATGGTTCCCTCTGTTTGCTTTACTCTCAAGGGACTCTGACATATCTGAATTCAGAGCATCCTAACACAGGCAAAAATACCCAGATTCTATCACTAGGTTTTGCCCTTAGCAGAAATATGTGTAAGACATGGAAGGACAAGGAGTCCTATCGTATGTCTTGATTAAGGAGTTGTTGTTAGGTGCCGTCGAGTTGCTTCTGACTCATAGGGACCACGTGTACTACAGAACGAAACACTGCCTGGTCCTGTGCCATCCTCACAGTCCTTGTTATGCTTGAGTGCATTGTTGCAGCCACTGTGTCAGTCCATCTTGTTGAGGGTCTTCCTCTTTTTCTCTGACCCTCTACTTTACCAAGCATGATGTCCTTCTCCAGGGACTGATCCCTCCTGACAACATGTCCAAAGTATGTAAGACATAATCTCGCCATTCTTGCTTCTGAGGAGCATTCTGGCTGTACTTCTCCAGGACAGATTTGTTCCTTCTTTTGGCAGTCCATGGCATTTTCAGTATTCTTCACCAGCACACTTCAAAGGTGTCAATTCTTCTTCAGTCTTCCTTGTTCATTGTATAGCTTTCACATGCCTATGAGGCGTTTGAAAACACCTTAGCTTGGGTCAGGCGCATCTTAGTCTTCAAGGTGACATCTTTGCAAACTTTCAAAGAGGTCTTTTGCAGCAAATTTGCCCAAGGCAGTGCGTCTTTTGATTTCTTGACAGCTGCATGGGTGTTGATTGTGGATCCAAGAAAAATGAAATCCTTGACAACTTCAATCTTTTCTTCATTTATCGTGATGTTGCTTTCAGGTTCAGTGGTAAGGATTTTTATTTTCTTTATGTTAAGATGCAGTCTGTACTGAAGGATGTCGTCTTTGATCTTCATCAGTAAGTGCTTCAAGTCCTCTTCACTTTCAGCAAGCAAGGTTGTGCCATCTGCATAACGCTGGTGGTTAATGAGTCTTCCTCCAATCCTGATGTCCCGTTTTTCTTCATATAGTCCAGCTTCTCGGATTATTTGCCCAGCATACAGATTGAATAAGTATGGTGAAAGGATACAACACTGATGCACACCTTCCCTAACTTTAAACCACCCAGTTCTGTTCGAACAACTGCCCCTTGATCTATGTACAGGTTCCTCATGAGCACAGTTAAGTGTTCTGGAATTCCCATTCTTTGCAATGTTATCCATAATTTCTTATGATCTACACAGTCGAATGCATTTGCATAGTTAATAAAACACAGGTAAACATCTTTCTGGTGTTCTCTGCTTTCAGCCAGGATCCATCTGACATGAGCAATGGTATCCCTGGTTCCACATCCTCTTCTGAATCCGGCCTGAATTTCTGGCAGTTCCCTGTCGATATACTGCTGCAGCCACTTTTGAATGATCTTCAGCAAAACTTTACTTGCGTGTGATATTAATGATATTGTTCAATAATTCGCATTTGGTTGGATCACCTTTCTTGGGAATAGGCATAAATATGCATCTCTTCCATTTGATTGGCCAGGTAGCGCTCTTCCAAATTTCTTGGCGTAGATGAGTGAGCACTTCCAGCACAGCGCTCGTTTGTTGAAACATCTCCGTAGCTGTTCCATCCATTCCTGGCGCCTTGTTTTTTGCCAGTTCCTCCAGTGCAGCTTGTACTTCTTCCTTCAGTACCATTGGCTCCTGATCACATGCTACCTCTTGAAATGGTTGAACGTCGACCAATTCTTTTTGGTATAATGACTCTGTGTATTCCTTCCATCTACCTTTGATGCTTCCTGTGTCGTTTAATATTTTTCCCATAGAATCCTTCAGTATTGCAACTCAGGGCTTGAATTTTTTCTTCAGTTCTTTCAGCTTGAGAAATGCTGAGCGTGTTCTTCCTTTTTGGTTTTCTATCTTGCACTTCACATGTTATTACAGTACTTTTACTTTGTCTTCTGGAGCTGCCCTTTGAAATCTTTTGTTCATTTCTTTTACTTCATCATTTCTTCCTTTTGCTTTAGCTACTCAACATTCAGTAGTAAGTTTCAGAGTCTCTTCTGACATCCATTTTGGTGTTTTCTTTCTTTCCTGCCTTTTTAATGACCTCTTGCTTTCTTCATGTCTGATGTCCTTGATGTCATTCTACAGCTCGTCTGGTCTTTGGTCATTAATATTCAATGCATCAGATCTGTTTTTGAGATGGTCTTTAAATTCAGCTGGGGTATACTCAGGGTCATACTTTGGCTCTCATGGACTTGTTCTAATTTTCTTCAGTTTCAGCTTGAACTTGCATATGAACAATTGATGATCTGTTCCGCAGTTGGCCGCTGGCCTTGTTCTGACTGATGATATTGAGCGTTTCCATCATTTCTTTCCACAGATGTAGTTGATTTGATTCCTATGTATTCCATCTGACAAGGTCCATGTGTATAGTTGCCATTTATGTTGGTGGAAAAGGTACTTGCAATGGAGAAGATGTTGGTCTTCCTAAATTCTATCATGTGATCTCCGGCATCGTTTCTTTCACCAAGGCCACATTTTCCAACTACTGATCCTTCTTCTTTGATTCCAGCTTTCCCATTCCAGTCACCAGTAATTATTAGTGCATCCCGATTGCATATTAGATCAATTTCATACTGCAGAAGCTGGTAAAAATCTGCAATTTTTTCATCTTTGGCCTTAGTGCTTGGTGCGTAAATTTGAATAATAATCGTATTAACTGGTCTTCCTTGTAGGTGTATGGATATTATCATATCACTGACAGTGTTGTACTTCAGGATAGATCTTGAAATGTTCTTTTTGACAATGCGATGCCATTCCTCTTCAAGTTGTCATTCCCAGCATTGTAGTCCATATGATTGTTGGATTCAAAATGGCCCATCCCAGTCCATTTCAGCTCACTAATGCCTAGGATATTGATGTTTATGTTCCATTTCAGTTTTGACATTTTCTTAGATTCATACTTTGTACATTCCATGTTCCAATTATTAATAGATGTTTGCAGCTGTTTCTTCTTATTTTGAGTCATGCCACATCAGCAAGTGAAGATCCTGAAAGCTTCCCTCCATCCACTTATTCAAGTCAACTCTACTTTGAGGAGGCAACTCGTCCCCAATTGTCTTTTGAGTGCCTTTTAACCTAGGGGGCTCATCTTCCGGCTCTGTATTAGACAGTGTTCCACTGCTATTCATAAGATTTTCACTGGCTAATTCTTTGCAGAAATACACTGCCGGGTCCTGCTTCCTAGTCTGTCTTAGTCTGCAAGATTAGCGGAAACGTCTCTGCCATGGGTGACCGTGCTTGTATCTGAATACCAGTGGCATAGCTTCCAGCATCACAGCAACATGCAAGCCCCCACAGTACGACAAATGGAGACATGTTAGGGTGATTAAGGAGGCTTAAACTTTATGAAATATTCCAAAATTTCTCTTGGTTTGGCATCTTGAGTGCACCACAGAAAATTCAGGATGGGTAGCAGGTATGTTTTTGTATTTTAAGATGGAAGAACAGCAGTTGTGAAAAAGGAGGTGGGACAGAAATATAAGGAAGGTGTGTGTGTGAGAGAGAGAGAGATTCTAGACAGGTCTCAGACAGAGCTATTGTAGAAAATTCAAGATTTGGAAATTAGTTCCCTTAAAACTATCCATGTATAACATCCCCTGGAAGTTCCAGCCCTTAGAAAACTTCCAGTTTGAAGACTGCTGCTTTCGGGTGATGATTCTCAAGTATGTACCTTGGCTCTCCTAGTAGGCCAGAAACTTACTAAAAAATGCATGTAGTTCTTAGAAGCAGATGGTAACAATTGTGTGAGCTTTTGTTTTTATACCTAACAGTTACTTGTTAGTAACTTTGGTTACTAAAATTTGGTACTTCTAAGGCTAAATTTTGAATTACTGAAAAATATTAACTATTAGTTCAGTATTCCATTAAGATATGTGACTATAATTTTCAGGGCGAGCTCTGCTATTAGTCACTGTTGCTTCAATATGATCTTGAGTTGGTCATAGTTTTCAATCATTGATATTCTTATTTTTTAACTTATAAATTACCTTTAATTTGGCATCATTGTGATCAATATAGTTTGCTACGTGTTGTTTAATTAATCCTTTCATGTATAGTAATCGGTAAAATGGAAACCCTGGTGGCGTAGTGGTTAAGTGCTACGGCTGCTAACCAAAAGGTCAGCAGTTTGAATCCACCAGGTGCTCCTTGGAAACCAGATGGGACAGCTCGCTCTGTCCTGTAGGGTTGCTATGAGTCAGAATTGACTTGACGACAGTGGGTTTGGTTTTTGGGTTTTGGTAATGGGTGAAATGTGTGTTTGTTTTAAGTAGTTAACATGATTTTGTTTCTTTTCTACTTATTGAGTTCTTTTTTCCACTGGAAAGTGAACCAATGAGTTTTGTGAACTTCAGCGTTTTTTATTCTAAGTAGGTTGAAGAAAACAGTTTGGAAAACTGCTCTTCAAGGATGCAGAAAAGATATATTATTATCTTTAGCATATGTTCTCTATATTGCTCATTATTAATTTTGTGTATTTATATTCTTTCTTTCAGTAGAGGTCTGCCTTTTATTTATGTGTCCCTATCTTTATGCCGTACATTTATCTTTGGCTCCTAAAGGATTACTTTCTGCTTATGTCTTATTTTCTTATTCTTTCTTTTATATTTAAAAAAATTTTGTTTATTTTTGTGCTTTTTGTTTAAAAATAAAATTACTTAAGGTTATGTATTTTCCTTTGAGCATACGTTTGGTAGTATCCAATGCATTTTGATATGTAATATTTATATTATTATTTTCGAAAAGTTTGTCATACCTTTATTTTCTTTACTCTCCCAATAATTATTTTGGAGAATATTTGTTTTTAAAATTTCTATGTGTTGGGGCTTTAATTCCATATTATTGATATATTGCTATACTGTGTATTTTTCAAGGTCTTTTATTTTTAGGTTATATATATATATATTTTTATTGTACTGCAGGTGAAGGCTTAAAGAACAAATAGTTTCTCATGAAACAGTACTACACATATTGTTTTATGACATTGGTTAACAACCCCACAATATGTCAACCCTCTCCCTTCTCAACCTTTTTTTTGTTGAAAATACACATAGCCAAAGATACACCATTTCAAAAATTTCTACATGCACAGTTCAGTGACATCGACTGCACTCTTCCAATTGTGCTGCTATTCTCACTTTAGATGAAGGCTTACAGAACAAAATAGTTTCTCATTTAACAGTTGGTACACGTTGCCCTATG
>NW_004443978.1:12411919-12476545 GCF_000243295.1 Trichechus manatus latirostris
ATTTTCCATGAATTTGTCTATTTTTTCCTCATTTTTGTCTGCTTTTTGCTTCAGTTCTTGTAGATTTCTGAGTATTAGAGATTTGAATTCCCTATCAGGTAGTTCTAGTGCCTCTTCTTCCACTGGAAAGTCATCTGGTGTTTTATATTGGACACCTACTGGAACCATCCTGTCCTGTTTTTGTAAATGTTTTGTTATTGTTTGCTGTCTTTGGTGCATTCAGTAGTTATTTTTCTCGTTTAGTGATGGTAGATCTGTCTGTTTCGTCCTTTTTTTTTTTTAAATTTGGCTATGTTTGAGCAGTCTGGCTATGTGTTCTTTGTTGTTTGCTCGTCTGTGGGCACAATACTTTTCGCTTCCTTCTCCAATTGGCAGGGTCAGTCATTCAGATATGGGCAGCTCTAGCTGAAGAGGAGTTATGGGGACAGTTTGTTTATCTCACTTACTACAGTCACCAGGCGGGTTGGTAATCAGTGCAGGGGAGGTTCCAGTAGGCCGAGCCTGTGCTGCTTGGTGGTATGATGTTAAGCGCACGGTGCAGGTAGGCAGGATGTAGCGGGAAGATTGTTATGTATGAAGCTAAGATGGATATGGGAGAGAGGAGAGAGGAACAGGAGCCAAAAACATACAAACAAAAAAGTATGGTAGGGGAGCTTGCTGTTGGAATGGAGAGATGAGAGACTATGAAATGGAGAAAAACAAAAAGAGGAAGAGGAAGAAAAAAAAAAGAAAAGAATGAATAAATAAAAATCGGAAAGGGAAAAGAACAGCAAGGTTCCCAGGGATCCCACCGGTGCGGCTATGAGGTTTGGGGAAGTTGTTCTCAGGTGTTGCAGTACAGCCTGGCTAGAAGGCGTAGAGGTATACAATGCCAGGTATTCAGGGAACAGAAAGAGAAGGACAATATAGAGAGATGAGAAATTGAGTAATGAGGAAAGACAAAAAGGGAAAAAGGGGGAAAAGAAAACAAAACAAATTTAAAAAAAAAAAGAACAAGAAAAGCCCCATAAAAACAGGAAAAAGAAAAAACAACAAAAAAAGAAATGCCCTCAGGGATCCCTCTGCACATTTGTGCAAGCTGAGGGGGTAGGTTCCAAGCTACGCAGCACCGCCTGGACAGAATGGACTGCCAACTCAAGAAAAGGAAAAGAAAACAAATAAACAATTCAAAACAAACGAACAAAAGCCCCGGGATGCCACTAGTGCAGCAACCCAGACCGGGAAGCAGTTCCACACTCGAACGGAGCTCTGCAGCCCCTCAGGAAGAAGCAAAGATGGTGTACGGAGCCAGGTATTTGAGTGAAAGGAGGGGGAAGTGGTGAGAGGTAAGGAAGAAATCAAAAGAAGAGGATAAAAAGCAACATCAGCAGCCAAAAATTGGCTGTCAGAGAGCCAGGTAGTGTGGGCTGGTGGAATGCAAGCAGCCGGTGCTTCCCGGTCAAGAGATTGTGTCCGTGGGAAGCAGAGGAGCCTGAGTGTGGGTGAAGAAGGGTAGGGGGTGGGAAAGTGTATATCACAAATTAGTGGAGCTCCGCAGGCCCTCTGGAAGAAGCAGAGATTGCACACATAACCAGGTGTTTGATCGAAAGGAGGGGGAGGTGGTGAGAGGTAAGGAAGAAATCAAAAGACGTGGAAAAAAGCAACACCAGCAGCAACAAATGGCACTCAGAGAGCTGGCCTGTTCGGGTGGGTGGAATCCAAGCAGCCAGTGCTTCCCAAATAAGAGATTGTGGCCACGGGAAGCAGAGGAGGCCAAGTGAGGGTGAAAAAGGGTTGGGGGTGGGAAAGCATATATTGCAAATTACTGGTCGTTTTGTCTCCTGCTGGAAGCTTCGGGAAGCTGCTTTCTCGTACCTCCTGTTTGCTGGTCTCCGATTGGAGGCCAAGATGGTGGATCCACGCTGCGTTAGCTGATAGGGGACCTCTGCATGAATCTCTCCTCGCTCTCCGTTCTCTGTCAGTTTTCTCACTCCATTTGGTGCTTGGCTGAGTTCTTTATGTCTTCATTTGATGTTTTAGGGTTTCAGGATTGTTGTTTTCTCCGTTCGGCTTAGTTTTTCGGATCTTTGCTGTGGAGGGACGGCGTGGTGCTTCTGCCTAGAGCGCCATTTTGCCCTTAAGTAATATTTTATTGTGTTTTCGGGAAAGTTTACACAGCAAATTAGGTTCCCATTTGACAATTTTTATGTAAATTTTTCAGTGACTAGTTACATTTTTGACAGTGTGTCCATATTCTCTTTAATTGTGTTCTGATTGTTTCATTTCCAGTACTCTAGTTTCCCTGCCTTCCTAATCTTCTCATCTTTGCTTTAGAGTAATTATTGACCTTTGGTCTTGTATAGATGGGGTTTTAACGGAGCACTGTACTCACAGGCGATATCTTTTATTTTGTTTGCTAATCTGTTATTTCACGAGAAAGTGACCTCAGGGGGATAGTCAGTTCAAGGTTTAAGGTGGATCTTAGGGCAATAATTTGAGGGAGTCCCCTAGTCTCAACTGGTCCGGTAAGTCTGGGCTTTAAGAATTTGTGTTCTGTCATTCATTTTTCTCCTATTCTATCATGGTTCAGCTATTGTGGCCGTTATCAGCAGGTTTATTTGTTTTAATGTTTCTATCTGCATCTAGGATTCTCTGGGTGGCACAAATGGTTAAGTGCTGGACTACTGACCAAAGGGTTGGTGGTTCAAACACACCCAGAGATGCCTCGGAAGTAAGACCTGGCGATTTCCTTCTAAAAAGACACAGCCTTGAAAACCCTGTGGAGCAGTTGTAGTCTGCACACTTGTGTTCACCATGAGTTGGAATCGACTTCACAGCAGCCAACAGCATCTGCATCTTGACTATGTTTAGATTAAACTCAGTGCTTGTTATCTTCATTGCTTCCCACCAGTGCGTTTGACCATTGATTTCCTCCATCCCTCATCTTCATTTTCATTTGTCTCTTGGCTGAATGGAGGTGTCATCCCTGGGATGGTGATAACTTTTGTATATGAATGATAGCTTTATTACCTGTAGCATTCATGATCTTTTTGTTAAAGTTTAGAGGTGTTCCTCTAAGTTTTTTTCCAAATTCTAGAGTTTAGGAGAAATCTTACACCAAACTGATTTTTGTTACTTTGAACCCATCCTGCACTTATTTTTTTATTTGTAGTTTTTTGTGGTATTTTCTGCTTATCTTGAAAGCACTTTACCGTAATGTGTGTAGGCATTGATCAAGTCAATCCTATTCTGTCTGGATTCATAGTAAAAATAACTTGAAATTTCTGAGTAGATTCTGCCTTTTTTTCTCTAGTACTATTCCTTGTTTTCCCCACTTTTATATTCCGTTTTTCTTTTAAATGAGGCATTTGTAAATAGAGAAATGAGACACGAATTCATTTGACAGTTTCAACTAGCTAGAAAATTGCTGAGCACTAAAAGAGAGGAAGTCCTTTGAAGCACAGGTGAAAAGTCAAAGAAAGGCTAGAAGATATTTAGAATGTTTTAGGAATTTTTACTGATATGATAGGCTTTTCTGTGCACACATCTAAGAAGGGTGTTTTAGTTTCCACAGCTCACAGATGATTAGAAAAAGGAAATTACAAGTGGGATAGGAGCTGCAAGGAGCAGGCCCATGATAGCAGGGGTAGGTGACGACCTGATGATTTTAAAAGAGCTGGTGTAATTTAATCAAATCCAAACATTTTGATGGTCCCTTTGTTTAGAATGAAAACAGCCTGTACACCATCTTAGAGGCCCCACCAAAGGCAAGGGTGGTGTTATGATACACTTGGGTCATTTGAGGTCGTGATGATGACTCAGAGTCCTAGGGATAAATGATAGTGTTCTAGACTTGTGAGAGCAGGAACATGTGCTGTTCCTTTTAGGAACATTCCGTTTGAATGTAATTACACCTTAGAAAACAGTATGGAACTTTAAAAAGGAAAGACTAAACTTTGGGGAAAATTCTTTTGTGGAGAACCCCTGACACCCACCCCCACCCAGAGTGTTGGTTTTTATGTTTTATGTATATGTCACCTCCCTACAGCAGCAGGCTTCTTGAGGTCAAGGACTGCATTTCATGTTTCTTTGTAGTACTAAGGGTAGGTAATGAGTAAATGTTTGTGGATGATAGCCTTAATGATGAGGGCATAATTCTAAGAAGAAGGCAGAAATATCAGTAGTATACTTATAATTACATTTATATTAAATTAGTTGGGCAAGAAATCATGACTCTAGGCACGTGTTCAAAAAATGATAATACAAGCATTCGAGATGGGGAATGGGGAATTGGCGTTTGCTTAATGTAAATTCTGAAAAGACTTCAGATTTGATTAATTTTCATTGTTAAAAGTAAGCAGGCTGGATGTTACTTGTGTTATGTTTCATCCTGAAGTGAATGAATATGCCTTTTAGAGTAATAAGAAAACTAAGGCCTTCCATTTATATAGCACCTTTCTTCCAAAGAGTTCAAAGTACTTTCTAGAAATCATCTCATTAATCTCTTTGGCTTTCCTGCAGAGTGACTAGTGAGGGGCTGGGGAGGTGAGGACATTTATACATAGATTTCCCTCCCTCCTTCCTTCTTAGCCTTCCTTTCCCCCAGTCTTTCATAGCTTTTCATGTGATCTAATGTTAGCTATTATCTGAATCTGATGTTGGCTAGAACTTGACACTTTGTTCAGCCTCCTGTTTCAAACAATTGCACACCATTTTTGAAATACTAAACCACATATATTCATAAAGATAGAGTCTTCTGGAAAAAAAAAGCACAGCATGTACTACCCATACACATTAGACCATTAAAAGTTTATATCAGAAATGCTGTCAGCACATGAATTTCAGTAGCATCTTTCTGTTTTGACTCTTGTAATAGAATATGATTTCTTAATAATGGCTTTTATTTTCATGCCCACCCTTGATTGAACAATTTGCTTAGGTGACAAATTGATAGGAAAAGTGAGAGTTGTGAGAAGCTGAAATTATTCCTAATTCAACATTTTCTCTTTGTATAAAGCAACCATATTAATTATGTGTCATCTTGATTGCTTTGCAAGAACTTGCTCATTTGGGCAATTGTTTATGCTGCATCTGTCATTTTTCTGATGTTCATTTTGGGCAGCCATTGATATCTTGGAGGGCTGCTCTCACAGGAGCTACATTTGGCAATAAAACGGCTCACAGCAAAGCTATATTGTTTTGATACGGATTGTGGCAGAATCTTTTAACGGATTTCATGGTTGATTAAAGTAGAAACGCCTCACAAAGTTAAAGAAAACTATCTTACCTCCTCCACGTCCTCAAATACTGATTCGAAAGTTTCCTCTTTGTTGTTCTCTACTTTGGTAGTGCAGGTTAGGTTCTTATTCATTTATTTTTGTCTCCCTAAAAGAATAAAAGGATTTTGCTTCTGTCTGTTTTACTGTGATCTTAGACCAGTGATGTGTAGTCATGCCTGAGCAGCGAAATTGTCCTTGATTATAATAATGTTTTACATGTCAAGGATGAGTTCTTATCTGGAGAAGTCCTTACTGTGAGTCTTTACAAATACATTAAGCTGGAAGCTTCAGATTCCATGAGGCAGAGATCTTTCAAGGTGTTATTTCACAATCATCTTTATTCTGTACCCAAGATAAGGCTAGGCAGCATTCACGTGTGACCTGTTCAGCTGTTGAAGATGGGATTACAAACCACAGCCAAGCATTACATGGGGGAGACAGGTTACTGCTTCAGAGGGCAGGTGGTATTCAGTCCCCTAACCCCCATTCTTTTCTTAACATCTCTTTGAGCAGAAGCAAGGACTGTGGTAAAATTAAATTATAAGTCTGTAACCTTATTTGAGCAAAGTCATCCATTGAGTTTCATTATTAGAATAAACAGCAAGATTTCTGGGCAGAGACATTATTTGCACAGATTTTACATGTTTTACATTACATATTCTCTGCTCTTCTCAGAATATGTATAATTTGCCATTTAACCATAGTGCACACATATCTTATTTAGGATGTTGTAGTGAAATAACCATTAGTCTGTTTAAATTTAAAAATGAAGGGTTTTATTATGGCAAAAAGGCATTTTGCAAAATGGAAAACACAGTGTCAGAATAATCTGAACAAAGTGCTTTGGAGAGTTGTTCATTTACAAAGACTTAAAAGACAGCAGACTGGTACAGGTAAAACGTTTGTGATATTGGTTGACATTTACAGAGCTTAGAGGGGGTGTTAGGACAAGGTTATGGAAAAGTACTGGTGTTGTAAGGACTCAGGCAAAGGTTAGAAAAACATTTTTTTTAGGGGGGACAAAGAGGCATTTTCTGAAAATGAACCTACCACCAAAGTCACATGTTTAACACCTGTAATAATCTTCTTTTTACACTGTCCATTTCTAATCACAAACTCATCTTCTTAGAACTTTTGGACAAGCAGAATAGGGTGGGTAAAACCACATTTTTCTGTAGAAATGGCCTAGGTTAGAGGTGCAGTGGAAAATTTTACAGAAGTGACAGGGTGCATTATTTGACAGAAGCTTCACTTAGAAATTTAAAATGGAGTTGCTTAGGACAAGCAGGGTTTTGGCTCAGACCCTAGCTAGAATTGCGAGTCACATCAAGAGCTTTAGCTTTGGAATGCTCTTCCCCAGTCTTCCCTTTTGATCAGGAATTCCTTTGGGAATTTGATGATCACGCTTCTGACTACCTTTCTTCTGCATAGACTTTGTCCTTGGATCAGGATTGTTGCCTTGCTGTTTGTAGGGCCTCATATTCAGGGCGAGCTGGTCTCATCTCACCCGGAAAGGAGTAACCCACCTTCTGCAAGGGTTTAAAAGGGTTAAATGGGTGGCCACTTACCTTGTAAGTCATTTAAGACCCTGCACACTATCAGACAAATCACGAGGCTCGGATATCATCGGATGGATACTGGGCACCACCACAGGCAGTTTTGTCAGTCGTTGAATGAGTTTGTTATTTACAAGTTCTTAGACTCTAGGTGAAGGGTGGCTGGGCATTATCTAGCCATATTTTTCACCATGTTGTTGTTTAAATACTCTGCTTCAGTGATCTTGTTGTTATCAGGATGTGAATATAGCAAGGCCAAAGTGAAAGGAACAACTTGACAGACTGAAGACCCCCAACCAAGATATGAGGCCAAATTCGTTTGTGTAAATATTTTATAATAACAATAAGCAATAAAGTTAACTGGTTTTTAATTAAGAGTTTCAGATTTAATTAAAAGTTAATGCCTTTTGGATATTATTTAAAAATATTAGAGGAAGTGTTGGCTTGTTTTGTACTAGAGAAGCTAATGGACCTGAGAAGTTATTTACTATGGTTGGAGAGGAATGGCAGATTTAATATTGAGCTGAATTGGTGCCATCGGCTATTGATTGGGCTGTTTTTACAAAAGCATTGTCTTTCTATACGATTAAAGATGTTATCATTGAAACTATATAAATAGCAATGGTATTGGCTTCTGTGTTTACTTATATTGGTAGATAAGCATAATGGAATAGACAAGTCTTATTCTGGATAATTAAGTTATAATTTTAGAATGAAATTACTTTGAGAAGCAGTGAGTACTATTATTAAGAAAATAGACTAGAATAGTATAATAAATGTTATGATAAAATAAAATATCTATTTATATAAACATTACTAAGTGATAAATACTAACTGATTAAAGAAAACTATTTTAAATATAACAAGTATTAGGCATAGAGCAATGACTTCAATAACTTGTATTAAAAATAAAAGATTTAGGTTTACAAGGAAAATGAATAAAATGTTAAAGTAAAGAATAATACTGACTTGAGACAATATTATAATCAAAAGGAGAATGAGAAAAAAAGTAAATTAGATTACAAAGATGTCCATTGTATGATGAACAAGTAATATTAAAGTTTGTCAAAGCAAAGTTAAGTTTGGTTAGGAGCCGTGTAAATTGATTATATTCTTATTAGTAAAATATTTAAGTTAACTTCTGTTAAGTCTATAAAAGGGGGCTATTTTAACTGGAGAATAGTAAAGATACTAAAATAAAGAATAAGGGATAATATCGTAACAATGCGATAAGGCCATAAAAGAAAGAATGATTATAGGTACAAAGCAAATTGCAAAGATAACAATTGTAATTCCTAGCAGTTCTGATTAAACCAGTAATTTAAAGACAAAAAGAATTATTACTAATTGTTAGAATAAAATTGTCTTTAGAGAACAACAGGTATTACTATTTAGATTATTATTATTTGCATGGAAAAGTAGGGAGTTGTATAATAAAAATGTAGCAGAGTAGCTAATATTAAAATAACAATAATGTTTTGCATGTAAAGAAGAAGAATTTTTTTAAAAAAATTTAAGAAAAGAGTAAAATGCAGTTCAGTGATTCCAGATTAGTAGTTTTAGATCCAGGCCTGGTCCAGGAATCTTGGAAATGAAGCAGTTTACCCAGGTGTTGGCTTCTTCTCATCCTTGGATTCAGCTGTTTTCTTCTAAGGTTGTCTGCTCTTGGTTGGTCTGGCATTTAAATTTTAGTTTTAGTCCTTTAGCAGGCTGACAAGTTCAAAAAGATTTGTCCTTTTTCAATAAGCATAGTCTCTAGACTAATAAAAAGTAGTTTAGTTATACTCGGCTTTTGAGTGTCAAGTGCCTCTTTGACCTCTGAAGGACATTTTTGTTTTTTTTTTTGCCATTGATTCTTTTGACCCTCTGTTGTGATCCCGGTCAGAACAGTCAGTGGTAGCCGGGCATCATCTAGTTGTACTGGACTCCATCTGGTGGAGGCTGTGGTAGTTGTGGTCCATTAGTCCTTTGGACTGATCTTTTCCTTGTATCTTGTTTTCTTCATTCTCCCTTGCTCCCGAAGAGATGAGACCAGTGACATATCTTAGATGGCTGCTCACAGGCTTTTAGTACCCCAGACGCAACTCACCAAGGTAGAATGTAGAAAATTTTCTTTATAGATTGAGTTATGCCAGTTGAGCTAGATGTTCCCCGAGAGCATGGTCCTCACAGCCCTCAGCCCAGCAATTTGGTCACTCAGGGAGTTTGGATGTATCTATGGAGCTTCCATGACCTTTCTGAAGGATACTTTTTTAAAGTTATGTATGACTGTTTTAGCATTTTATAATAATAGAAACAATGAGAAAGATTTTAAAGTAAAGTAGTAGCAATTAACTTTAAAAGGAAAACTATTTATAAAATCTTTTAAGGAAGGAACAGGATTGTTAAGATTCAGCATCAGCAATCAGTTCTAGTAAAGACATAGGTGCTTTTTGTGCAGTAAGTAAGGATGTTGACGGCTATTCAGTTTTGAAGAACTATTCCCCTTATTTTGTCATTCATTAATTCATTATTTCAGTAATGCATTTTCTTCTAATTTATAGGAGATTGTGTAGTTAACATAATAAGAACATTGTATATTAGTAACATTTTATGTAAACTGTATAGTGATCCTTTAAGTTTACCCAATTCCATGTAGTTAATTTGGGTTTATACAGTCCTGGATCAGTAGTCGTCCGAAAGTTTTGTTAGTTTTTAAAATCTTGAGTTAGTCCAATGATACACATATTTGAAATATTATAATTCTTTGTATAACTTTGATATAGTCTAGTTTCATTGAATTTAAGTTAAATTTAAAATATTAATATTTCATTGAAATAATTTCGTTAAGTAGTGAAGTAAAATCCATTTGTAGATGACAACTTAAAATGTTTATGATTAGTTTATGACAGTGTTTCTTAAAAGAGTTACAGAAGCAATGTAAAATTTATTATTAAAAAAACAACTTTACACAGAAGAAAATATCTTTAGACATAATGATTATCCTTGTTTGTTAATGATGTATAGCTATAACTTATAATAGTCTTAAAACTAACATTTTGTTACCATGTGATCATACATTTGAATAGTAATAAAAAAATTTACAGATAATGATGTTAATTTCCCAGTTAAACTATAAGATCAAGTTAACAATTAAAATTATGTAAAAAATTTCTTATAACATATTATTAAAATTTTTTAGTACTTATTTCTTTATAAAACAGAAACAAATCTTTTCTGGCTTTTAATGAAATCTTAATCGCTCATACAAATTAAAACTTATTAAACCTTTTTCTTATGAAATTTCAAAGTTGTTAGGGGTCTATCATAGATTACTGAGAAATGATATTTGCTTAACAATGAGAAACTCAGCTCTTGGTTATTTGACAGTAAGGCTCTTAAAAAGTTTTTGATAAATTAATTCATTAAACTTAAAGTTGCAGTAAGTGAGAATTTTGACATATTAAACAAATTCCTTTTTAATCTTTTAAATTTCTTATCTCTATTATATATTCTTAATAGTGCACCTTTTTAAGTGACAAAAATTAATGGTTTATTATTATGAATATACTATATATTAATATATATGTACACTTGTATGTGTACATGTGTAAGTATTTCTGTGGCATAAAAAATTATAATTTATAAACATTAATTATAATGAATGTCTGTTAACTTAATTTCAAGACTAGTAAGTTACTTAAAAGCCTTAAAAATTAATTCAAACTTATACATTATAAAATGTAATTATTATTGAAGTAAGTTTGTTTAAATAGTCTATATTGTCTATTCAGACCTTTATTATTTCATTTTTTAATAAGCAGTTTAGTCTTTTTTCTTCTTATTAATAAAAATTACTTTCTTTAAAACACATTTTATATAATACCCAGCTTAAATTATTTAGAAAAGTTTGACTTTTAAGGTTGACATAAAAACTTGTTAGGCTAGGATTTGAATTAAGACTCATTAATTTATTTAATTTGTATAAGCACTTATTTATTATTAAACTAATTAGAATAATATCATCTGGAGGTGAGAAAGTATTATCTTTTTTTTTTTTTAACATGTTATAGGATCCTGTGAAGAAGCAATAATTTAAATGTTTTGCTGTACTAAATAATTGATGTCTTTTAGTGCACTTTTTAAATGGACTAATTTATGTTATTGAAACTATAATTTATGGCTACAAGACAAAACTTAGACATAAAACAATTAAAAAGAAAAACCGCACAAACCACATATATTGCTAAGAAGTTAAAAACTTTAGGCAGTGCTACGAACTACAAAAGAAACCGAAACATTTGGAGGTTGTCATTTTCTCTAATATCTTTTTAAGAAAAATCCTGAAAACGGATACTAGCTTCTAATTCTTCTTAACCTGTACAAACATCCAGAATACATTATTTAAAGTTTTAATTTAAGAAGAGATATAATTTCCTTTTTTTTTTATAACAGCCAAATTTTAAGTTTGTAGAAAGTCAAATCAAAACAAGGCATGAAACTTGAAAAAGAGAAATAGAAAAAAGCACATCAAAGTTTATTTTCAACATGACATAAACAGATGGGGATCCCAGTTTCTTTAAAGTGATTACTGAGATTATAAATTACTTCAAATATATTTAGCTTATAGTGTTGGAATATGACCCCAAACCAGCATCCTGGGAAGGGGGGAAATCTAGGCTTATTTCTTTAGAATGTTAAGAATAGGTTGAAATTTTGGTCTTCTAGAGTCAAATAAAATTATTAGCAGAGTCTGCTGTGGGGTTGTTGGTTGATGGCTTAAAGACTCTGAGATTCCTCCGTAGCAGCCATATGATACCTCGTTTCAGTCTTTTGAAACTAGTTTATTTTGCTCCACATTAGAAACTTGAAAGGCGCACGAAAAGATCTTTGTGCACTTAGAAAATCGAAATTAACTTCCCAGCAGTTTTGGCTAGAGAAGCAGAAATTATAAGAAAAACTCTGCGCATTTTAAAAATAAGATAGAGTAGCGGACACGTATTAGCTCTGTTCACATAGATGCTAGTTCTGAAGACACAGCTTCTGAAACCTCAAATGCAAGTTTTGAAAATCTCCAATCCAGTCTTGAAGGCTCAACTTCTGAAGATTTCAGCTGCTAAAATCTCAGCAGGATGTATAGATAGTAAGCCGAAAGCAAAGGAGACAGAAAGAGGAGTGACAGGCGCCTGAGATTTTAACTTTTACTAGTTTATTAAATCTCAAGACTGTATCATTTAGGAAGACAATTTTACTGTTTTGCCGTTTTATGTGGGAGTCCCCTAGGGGTAATCTCTGTCTTTGGATTTGTCGTTACTCATTTCCCTGTTAAACAAATGTGCACAGTAAAATTAGATTAGCATGAAAGAGCGGATATCCAATTCCAGGTTGCTCTTCCTTGAAGTCCAAAAGATTTGAGATTATACTGCCACCAAAACCTCAAATCTCAAGGACAGATTTCTCTAACGGTGTCCTGGTAGAGGGCAGAGAACTACTTTTGATTGTTGTCTTGGAATCAAAGGTACCCAGACTTGCAAGTGGACAACCTAGACCTGGACTCAAAAATAAACCAAGACTCAAGGAGTAGACTTACCTGTGTCAGAACCAGAACAGGGAGAAAGGGGAAAACAAAACCAGGCCAAATTAAGAATGAAAGTAAATTTACAATTATGAAAATAAGCCAGTGAGAGTGAAAGTAAGTGAGGAGCAAAACTTGGAGGCCTCAGATACAAGTGAAAGCTCAGTCCAAGAGGTACTCACCCAGACAGTCCCCACAGGTCGGAAGAAAAAGCAGAGTCCAACTGCCTCAGCTGGGTCCAGAGCCCTATTTTTCTGGCTCTCTGGGGGCTGCTGGAGGAAACTGCCTATGGATCCCATGTTTTCTGACACCAGATGTTGTAGTGAAATAACCAACAGTCTGTTTAAATTAAAAAAAAAAAAAAAATTTATTATGGCATAAAAGGCATTTTGTAAAATGCAAAACACAGTGTCAGAATAATCTGAACAAAGTGCTTTGGGGAGTTGTTCATTCTACAAAGGCTTATAAAGACAAGCAGAATGTTATAACTAAAATGTTTGTGATTGGTTGACATTTACAGATCTTACAGGAGGTGTTAGGACAAGGTTATGGAAAAATTCCAGGCTTTATAAGGACTCAGGCACAATTAGAAAAACTTTTTTTTTTTTTTTATTAGGGGGAGTGGAGGGGGCATTTTCTGACAGTCGGCCTACCATCAAAGTCTCATGTTTAACACCTGTAATGATTTCTACATTGGCTGTTTCTGACCACAAGCTCATCTTAGAACTTCTGGACAAGCATAATAGAATGGGCAAAACCACATTTTTCTATAGAAACTGCTTATGTCTAGTTCAGAGGTACAGTGGAAGATTTTACAGATGTGACAGGCTGCATCATATGACAGAAGCTTCATTTAGAAATTTAAAATGGAGTTGCTTAGGACAAGCAAAGATTTGGCTCAGACCCTAGCTAGAAGTCCCAGTCACATCAAGAGTTTTACCTTTGGAATGCTCTTCCTCAAGGAACAATAGGCTATTGACACAATTTGCTAATGTTTTTTTGTTTCCCCACAAAGAAGAAATTGTTGTGTGCTTGCTGTTTCTTAAAGTAAGTTTCTAAAAGGCCTCCCAGAATATATATCAAAGAAGAATGTTGCTTATGAGTGTTGTGAGCAAGAGAAAGAGGTTACTGTAGTTCTATTCCAGAACCATTTTGTTTGTCTTAACTGAGACTAGGTGGTAAATGAGAGTATGTAGTTGGAGAGGAGAATGAGGGAGCGGTTATCGTCATTTATGTTTCTCTGTCTCTTGATTTGACAGATGGTTGGAATATTGAGGCATCAGCAATCTTTCCCTTACAGTTCCGCCCCTGAAGCCTTAAGCTGTGTGGTGAAGCAGGCCCTACCACACTGGATGAAGCCTTGTCTACTGTGCCACATGTTGTTGTTGTTAGGTGCTGTCAACTTGGTTCTGACTCATAGTGACCCTGTAGGACACAGTAGAACTGCCCCATAGGGTTTCCACATTCATAGGTCACTGAAAATGGTAAGCGAGTTTAGATTCCATCTTCATATTCTTCCCGAAGCCAGGTGTGGCAAAGGAAGTAAACACAGGGACAGAATCCATAGTTCTGGGAGAAGAATGTGATATTGGGAGGCAGAAGTATGTGATGTTGGGAGGCAGTAGAGTATAGTGTTTAATATCATGGCCTCTGAAGTCAGATCACTTAAGGCCAAATCCTTGGTGCACTGTTTACTTGCTATGTAACTTGTTGTTACCTACATCTTAGCTATTGTGATGTTAGCTTTTTCTCTTAGGGCCTATCTCTTCCCTCTGTAGGGTTACTCTGTGCGGTTTACAGGTCTTATCATGTTGGTCCTTGGAATAAAAAAAAAAATTTTTTTGTGCCTAATTGGAATAAAACAAAAAGTGGAACTATTTTTAGCAAGATCATGGAAGGTCTTTTCTGTTTCCATTTTTAGTTTCTAAGAAAGAAAAGCAATCTACTGCAAAGGTATTAAATGTCAGGTTGAATTTGAGAATTTAAGCATTGGAGAGCTGTGTATTCCAAATTGATCCTCCCATAGGAAATATGAATCTGCCATGTGTTTATATGAGTACAGTGTGGTGAATTGGGTTCTAGATACTTGAAAATCTTTCCCTAGATTAGGCAAGACCATCAGAATCGTATGCCTGGATTGGATCCTGTTCCCTCTCAGTAGAATTACTTTTATTAAACTAACTTTTGGCAAACTACTATTAACCTGTGTTGAAGGACATTTTACCAACTGCCCTAGAAAATTGGTTGCAGTGTTTAATCTGAGGAACTGTTAAGGACAAGTCTGTGTGTTTCTCTGGGAGGACCCATGGGGGACATTCTCTCAGGATCCAGGACAGTGGTTACCATGCTGAGGAAGGGTTTTAATTTTTAACTCATAGGCACTGTGAATCATGTAGCCAAGCATGCTCCCTCTTTGCGTTTGCATTTAGGGTCAAATGTTTGTCCCACCCTAAGTGAATGCATATGCAGGACTTCCTAACAGGCACTTTGTAGCCTGTCCTCATTCCTTAATTTAACTAGTGACTTTTTGTATTGTTTTTTCACCCTATTTTTAATTTTTTAAAAACCTATGCCGTAACTGTATGCAAAATCTTGTTGGGCAGTAAGGTGGAAGAAAATAAAGAATATACATTGTCACTTTAGTTCCCGTGAGCCATTTACCTATTGGTTTTGACACCAGTTGATAATTCTTGCCTGAATCAATGATCTCACTAGAAGTTGCAGAATAATGATTTTCTAATTTCACCATCCCTTCCTCCTTTATTAGCTAACATTCTTCAGTAGAATTTCACCTTATCACTGGAGCCAGATGCTCTGAAATATAGTTCCTTCTGGAAAGGTGGGATAAATGCTTAATTTTTTCCCTTTAATTATCATTTTTCAAGATACGGGGTTGGTTTCATAGCCTCTTCAAATGGTAACAAGTGAATTTTTCCTTGAATTATTTTTGACTATTTTTATAGATTCATGGGATTTCCTAGATTGAGGTGTTTCAGTCAACTACAGTCATTATTCTTTTTGATGTCCAGACTGTCACAGTTTTGTTCAGTGGTTGTTCTTCAGCCTTTATACGTCTTTGAAAGCTTTCTGTCAGAACCAAATGTCCCAGGCACGTATTGAACCTTTTGTCTGAGAGTTGAAATCAGCCATTTTTTCAAGGGGCTCTGGTTTCACTTAGTGGGGATGCTCATTGCTGCTGGAATGCCATAGCTTCCCAGCCATTTAATACATAAGTGTTTATAATTAATTTCCTTGATTTCATAACTGTATGTCTATCCTGTTACACATTGAACATCTTGATTTTTAAGAACCATGAACAAACTATTTATTTGATTTATTCTATTTGTATTTATCTGATGTATTTGAAAGCTGTTTCAAAATAGCATTGGTAATATTATAACTAAAAATAAAATTACTGAATGAAGTTTAAAATATCTTTGTTGGTCTTTTTGTCCTTAGAATGCTTTTCATTAAGGAGCGTTTGTAGTCAGAGTGCTGTTATAAAGTGTGTGTTACACAGACACCTAAAATAAATATACTTTTCTTGTGAATCCATTGAATAGAATTCTAGAAGTGAGATTGCCAAGTCAAGGATAAATTAATAAGCAATTTAGGAAGATGTTCCAAATTCCTCTTCACAGGGGTTATACTATTTTGCTTTCTCCACAGTCTCTCCAACAGAGTGTGTTGTCAAACTGTAAAGTTTTGTCAGTCTGATAGATGAGAAATGGATCATGGTAGTTTTGATTTGCATTTCTCTTATTGTGAGTGAAATTAAGAGAATCTTTTATTTAAAGACCAATTGTATTTCCATTTCTGTGAATCTCTGTTCATATAATTTTCCCAATTCCTATAGGCTCCTTAGTCATCTCTTTTCCCTGCATTTTAGGAGCTCTTCATATATTAACCCTTTATCCATAGTATAATTTGCAAATATTTTTTCCTAATTTTTTATTTGTGTTTTCATTTTGTTTTTGGGCTGTGTGTGTGTGTCTGTCTGTCTGTCTGTCTATGTGAATGTGTGTATGTGTCGTCACAGTAGTTTTTTTGTGAAATTTATTAATCTTTTCTTCTGTGGCTTCTGGATTTTGAATCAGAGTAAGAAAGGCTTTCTCCACTTCAAGATTATAAAGAAGTGGACTTTGATTTTTCTTAGCACTTGCATCGTTTTATATTTTACATTTAAATCTTTGATCTGCTTAGAGTTTTCCTGTGTAAAGTATCCAAAGTATGGAGCCTAAATGGCTGTCTACTTGTCACACCACATATATTTACAAATTGATCTTTACTTACTGATTTAATATGCCATGTTTATCATTTATTTGTTAAATTCCTAGATGTGTTTAGGTGTATTTCTAAACTTTTAGGTTTTTCCTTTTGTTTGTCTACCACATACTGCGTTGCGATGGACTGCTTTTGTGTGGCCTTTCTCACCATGGTCTTGTAACTCCCATCCAAGTGACTGGGTGTGACTGTGCAAAATAAAGTAGTTGTGGCCCACAGAGGGGATTGGTTGGTTTTGCCTTCCTGCTGGACTTGAAGAGGAGCCAGTTCCAGAGCAGGGGGAGGATCTCACCACCACCAAGGAAGAAGAGCCAGGAGTGAGCAGAGCGTGTCGTTTGCACCTGGGATCTGTGTGCTGACACCCTCCTAGACCCAGAGACAGAGCTGTAACATCGAAGATGGCAACACAGTGAGAAGCAAAAGCAGAGAAATGGCAACAGCAGAGGCAGCAGAACCAGGAGACTGGCAGGAGAGACTGGCAGGCGATGGCACAGTGGACTTCCTGGCCCACGGAGCGAGAAAGCTGAGTGCCTTTGGGCCGAGGCTTACTGGCAGAGTGGGGTGCTTCTGGGCACTTATCGGCAGAGCTAAAAGAGCTTTGTAACACTTGCTCCTGAGCTGGGCAGAGGCCGAGGGGCCTGGGAGAGGTGTGCCTGCAGCAAGGCTGGAAAGAAATTGTCCTGATTGAAGAACTGTATCCTGAGTATTCCCCAACCTGAATTGTAACCTCTTACTTCCCTAATAAACTCCATAATGGTGAGTATTGTCTGTGAGTTCTGTGTGGCCATTGCAATGAATTACTGAACCCAACAGAGAAGTAGAGAGTGCTGTCGGAGGGATGATTGGTGTCAGAATTGGTAAAGATGGTGGAGACAGGAAGCATGTCTGACCTCCCCCTCATAGGAATCAGCCTTGGGCTATTGATCTTGATTCTCTTTCTCCCTTTTGAAGTTAGAGGAGGTCACATGCGGCCCTCACATTATTTTTACACACACCTATGTCACACTGTTTACATGATTGAATATTCATTATTTAATATCAAGTTCATGACCTGTACACTCTTTGGTTTGAGTTTGCCTTGTCTACTATTGCTCCTAACTTAAATTTGGACCTGTGCATTTACTTTGTGTTAAGTGTATCGCTTGTACCTAACATAGTTTTTTCAGTGGGTTCTGCTTTGTTAATGAATCTGAAAATCATTGACTTCAGCCCCTTTATATTTATTGATATGACTAATATGGTTGGTTTAACTATGTCATATTAACGTACGCATTATTTATGCACGTGTGGTTGCATTTTTAAAGGATCTTTTCCCTATGGATTCTGTTTGCTTAGCAACATGTATTTTGTACTTCTTGTATTTAGGGAGGTTTGTATTTTTCTTTGGAATCCCTGGGCAGGGCAAATGGTTAATAAGCTCAGCTGCCAACTTAAAGGTTGGAGGTTCAAGTTCACCCAGAGGCACCTTGGAAGAAAGTCCTGGCAATCTACTTCTGAAAGATCAGCCATTGAAAACCCTATGGAGCACGTGTCTTCTCTGAAATGTGTGGGGTCACCATGAGTTGGACTCAACTCCATGGCAGCTGGGTTTTTTTTTTTTAGTTGCTTTTATGGTAATATTCACAAAAGACTCCTGACAATGAGAAACGAAATTAATTTGATTTCTCCTTTCAGTTTCCTGTCTCTCCTCTATGTCTGCTTTTAGTCAGTTGTGTTACTTTTCTTAGTGTATAACTTTGTATCCTTGAATACAATTTATCAGCCTAAAATGGTATCCGTTCTGCCTCAGCATTGCCTGTGAGTCCTGAATTGTGCTATTGCTGCCTTGTCAGTTATTTACCTGCTGTTCAGCCATCTTTATCTCCACCTTTGTTGTAGTTTTAGTCTCTCAGTTAAATATATTGACTTATAGTAACTCGAAAGCATAGGCGAGAAGTTTAAGGGGTAGTCAGTCTGAGTCAACAGTAGTGAAACCGTGTGGATAGAGTTAGCAAAAATAGTGACAGAACGTGAAGAATAATCAGCGTCACTTGAATGTTCATGTAGAAATTGTTGAATGGGTATATGTTCTGTGTATATTTTCACCATAAATATATATATGTGTATATATATATATATTTGGAGTGATCTCCATCAATCCTTCTTGCCAAAGTTTCGCTAATGAGAAACTTGGTTACATGAAGTTTGTTGCTGGCAGATTTCTCAGGAAGAATATTTTCTGAAAGCATGCATACTTGGTTCACACTTTCTTTCTTTATAGGCATTGCTCCATTATTTTCTGGCACTGAATGTTGATGTTACAAGTGTGGTGCCAGTCTGATTATGTTTTCTTTATAAGTGACTTCATCTTTTTGCCTGGCTTCCCAAAGGATTCTTTAAAGTCTCTGGTTTTCCTAGTGCACGTCTCAGTGTTTCCAGGCAAATGTTGTACCTTCCAATTAATTGTTTAGAGCAGGGATTGGGAATTTTTTTTATGGAAAAGGCCAGATGGGAAATATTTTCAGCTTTGTGAGCCATATGGTCTCTGTTACAACTACTCAAGACTCCCTTGTAGCACAGGTTGGAGCTACAGATCATCTATAAACAAGTAGACGTGGCTGGGTTTGGCCTGTGGGCTGTAGTCTGTCAACTCCTGGTTTAGAGTATTACTTTATTTCAGGGAAGTTTGCTTGCCTTGGATTTCAGATATTTGATCTGTCCCATTGTTTTGGTTTCTGTGCTTTCCATGATCTCTGTTTTCTATGTGCTATTTGTACTTTAGTCTTCAATTCTGATTTTTTTTTTTCCTCTACCTTATGAGTTCTGTGCGTTTTCTTCTCCCATCATTGTGTTGTCTAATCACATATATGAATTCTTAGAATGTCTTACAGCAACTTTTTTGCTTGGCAGCTATATTTTTCTGATGAATTTTCTTCTGCTGAGAAGTAATTATAATTACTATTTTTCTTGGAGTAGATATGTAGTTTTACTTGCTTTATTGTTCATATTCAAATCATTTGAGTTTTCCTAAATCACCCACTAGCAGGAAGATCCTGTGGGGGTGGACGAGTTAGGGCAATCTTCCTGGATTCTAAGCGAAAGATGTCATTTTCTGTTGCTACTGGAGAGGGCAGTTTCTTTGCTACATTGCACTGACTTTTTTGCTCTTCAGTTCTTTCCATGTCTTTTCTCTCTGCTTTCCCCTGTGCTTCATGCTCTATCCTATTCATTCTCAGACCTGCCCAGAGCAAGTCCCCCTGAGGGCAGCCCCTCTTCTGGTGGTGAATGTTTGCAAGTGTTTTCTGGGTTCTGCTTCTAATGGCACTTCTCTCTGCCTGTCTCCCCCATTCTTCCCAGCTGCATCTGGTTGTGGCTTCCTGTGCCACCCATTCTGCAGAAGCAGGGTGTATCCCCTCATACTCACATTATTTGAGGTGTACTAATCTTTTATATCTCTTATTTTTTCTGAAATATACATCATAAGGGATTTTATTCATTCTTCTAGTTGCTTTTCATGGTTTTTAGGAGAGTGGGAAGATTTCAGGCATGGACAGTCCCTATACTCCAACCAGAACCTGGATAGGTCCCATGTATTCCTTTTAAAATTGATAAACATTTTTAAGATGTGAATAAAATAATTTAGTTACTGAAGTCTTTCTGTAGATATCTATGAGAATGTTTTCTGTGCATTGGATATGTAATTGTCAGCAGAACTGGCTAGTGTGAATATGGGTACCAAGTAGATTTAATAATTAATTTCTCGCCTGACTTTTGTTTGCAAAGTCTGTATGATAGGAATTTAAATGAACTTGATTAAAATATTCTGGGAAATGATTTTTTTGAGGGAGGGGCTTAGTAATGACCATTTCAGTTTAGTGCAGATGGCATTGTGATCCAAAGGAAAACATCTTCAGATTACTTAGGAGAGCTATTTTGGGTCATTTATGATTTATCAAGAATCACCATCAGTGAAAAATTAAAACTAAGAGACATACAATTGTGTATGATTCATAAACTTTCAGAGTGACTAGAGGAACTCCACTTTTTTTTTCTTTTTTTCTTGTCCATCATTATTCTGTGAAATGTGTTTTTATGTCTCCCAGGTCAAGCAGCATCCTACACTTGCTGCTATAAATGTCTCCCATCAGAAGGCCAAATAAGGAAGTTACAATTATAGAAAATGTTTTCCCTGAAGGTATTAGCTACATGCGATGCAAATGACTTGCTCTATTTCAGTCTTTCTCATTTGTATTTTTCAGACATTCTTTATTTGTGAGCTTGGAGGGCAGCTTGCAGAATATATGCTGACAAGCTTATTTTCTGTGTAATTCGGAAGAGACATTGATATAGAGGTTTTTTACTGACCCAAACCTGTCTGGGCACACACAGGAAGGGTAATTACACTGTCATCTGTGTTGCTTGCATTCCACTCACACTCTCACATTTCTGGTTACTTCAGACAAATCATGGTACTCTGTGGTGAAAAACCGTAAGATATACCTGCTCACATCATTTTAGTATTTATCTCTCTTTAAAGAGTGACACATTCAAACCTCTTAAGAGTCGAACTTCTGTTGATCAAAGTATGGGCCTAAAATATGAACATGTTTGTTTCTAAATGCCCTGTGTCCCTTCTTATTTAAAGCTCAGTTCAGTCTGGTGTCATTTGTTGAGCATATATTGTATGCCAGGCACTGTAAGGCACGAGGGTTATGTGATGGATTGAACTGTGTCTCCAAAAAATACGTGTTGGAATCCTAACATCTATACCTGTGGATGTAATTCCATTTGGGAATAGGGTTTTCTTTGTTATGTTAATGAGGCTACATTACGGTGTGTTTTACACCTAACCACTTTGGGGATTTATACAAAGCAGATTAGGCACAGAGACAAGGGAGCACAGAGGTGGGGGATGGGTGCTGACTAAAGACTGTGGAGCCCAGGCTTGCCAGCTCTTGGAAGCTGGAACAAACGAGAGGACCTCCTCCTAGAGCCACACACTGAATTCTGACGTTCAGCGTCCTGAACTGTGAGAAAATAAATTTCTGTTCTTTGCAGCCACCCGCTTGTAGTATTTCTGTTACAGCAGCGCTAGGAAACTAAGACAGATTACAAACCTGAATAAGATGCCGTCCCTTATGAGACAGACATATAAGCATGTAATTGTACTACATTCAAACAGGAACAATAATAGAAGTACATGTTATTTTTACATATGTACATGTTACATATGTATTTACCACAATTAAAAAAAAGTACATGTAATGTGAGCAGAGGGGTGAGCCTGTTGGGCAGGTGAGGGTGTGTGTGTGTGTGTGTGTGTGTGTGTGTGTGTGTGTGTGCACGTGCTTGCAAATGTGGCCACACACAGAGTTCTCAGATGTTCTTCGGCTCCCTGTCCTCCTTTGTCTACCTCTTGCTGGGAAGGCTTCTGCTGTAGAACTTCGCCACCTTTAAGCCAGTAACCTGCCATTTTTGCACTTGAGTCTAGAAGGCTCTTGATGGGCTTTCTGTGTACTGCGTGCAAATGTTGAATGGTAGAGCTGCGATTTATTTGTAAAGGTCATTTCTATTGTGATGAGTCCAGTTTCAAGTTGTAAAAATACCAGTGCTGAGGTGTGTGTACAGGTATTTGTGTCTCCTCTCACCTCATATTTATTTCCTTTGTGATGTAAATTAGCAAACATCTGTAAGATAGAAGAGGTTAAAACTCAAACATATATCAACCTTACCATTGATTAATGCTGAAATAGGCTAGATCACCTTTAGAATTTTTAAAAATGTGTATTTGCCTGTCCTGTACCATGGCCCAGCCTGACCACGGTGTATCAATTTGGAAAACTTGCTTCAAAACAGGTTTCAAGATTTGCAACTTTTCCTAATTCTGAAAGATAGATAGAAGTTATTCTTCTCTCTCTTTCCTTTTTTTTTTTCCCCTTAATTCTTCAAACTTCCTCTAGTGTATCTGGTGTTTAGTCTTGCTAGTTATTGTTGTTTCATGTCTTCTTTTCATTAAGAGCTGTGTTTCTGGTTCACCTTCCTGCCCTGCAGAGCCTTGCACATAGGAAGTACTCAGTGAGTGAATGTTTGTTGAACCAAATTATATCGGGTCAATCCAATTCAGATCTAGCCGCTTCTTCCTAGGAATCACCTCACCCATCCGCCATCCATTTTACTGCTATTGACATCATATGAAGGGTTTTATATTTTATTATTAATAATTTTATTTAATTTACCTATCCATTTTGATATTTGCATTTGGTTTTATAACCTTATTTCCAACAATTATTGAGAATAATCTTTGTTTTCATTGCTTACTATCACTGATTTTGCATCCCCCCCATCCTTACCTCCATTCTTAAGTTCTTTGTTTAGAGCACCCCTTTCTTAGCATCAAGAGTAATTTTTTTAGAGCAAGTTTGCAGACCTTCCTTTGGTGCTTTGCTACCTTTGCAAATGAAAAACCGTGTGTGTAGAATTTTTTGCTCTTTTCCCTTCAAAACTTGGTGAACGTCACTTCCTTGTGTTCTGGAGTTCAGTATTGCCAAGGGAAAGTCTTACATCAGCCTAATGTTTTTTCCTTTGTTAACATTCCCCTCTTTTGTTTTGATACTTCTAAGATTCTTAAATTATTTTTTAGATTTAAACTTTTAAACAGGATTCTTTCATCTTCTTAGTCAGAGAGCCTTCTTCCCTGTATACTGACCTCTTTTCAGCTTGTTTCCATTGAGTCTTTGATTGTAGCCACTCTCATTTATTCTCTTCTCTTCCTCTGGAGTACCCATTACCTTTAATTTAGATTCTCCATTTTTCCTTCCTCTGTATCTGTCATCTTTTCCTACATTGTTTTCATCTCAATTCTTCACACTTGCATTCTAGAGCACATCTCATGTTTGTTCTCTACTTCACTCATTTGGTTGTTTAGAATGTGGATTTTGTTCTTACCTTTTCTAATACAGAATTTAACTCTGAGTTTGCATTCATGTCAGCTGTTTCGTCTATCTTTTTTTCTTAAGGTCATATTTTCCTGCATCGGCTTCTGTTATGGTAAACAAAATAGAGCAAAACATGCTTTCTTTCCAGTACCTTGAGTACGCTGTTCCCTTTATTTTTGTTTTATGAAATCATTTTGCTAGGAGAGTCTCTGTTGTTGTTGACTTCTGTGTATTGTTGTTGCTTTTTGATGAAACTTTTGGCTTGTGGATGTTTCTTATGTGTTGCTGTTGATGTTAATATTACTTGTTGTGGTGGTTACTTGTGCTTGTTACTATTTGTTGTTTGCTTATGCTTTGATGTGAGGTGGCCTGTCCAGGCCTAAGGGAATGTCCCTTGGTCCCCAGTACTGTACTTTCTTGCTGTTGAAATTTTTTGCAAAATCTCAAGCTGAGGGACTGGTCTATGTGGACTGCCCTTTTGCCAAATTCTTGATATCTTTGAATCATTTGTCTGGCTCTGCTTGCCATTTGGAAAAGGCATGGCCTATTGCCATCATATTTTATGGGACTATTTAAGGGAAGATTTATTCCTAATAAATTGAAACATCTTTCTTTTTGTCTTGGCATAAATGCAGCATGAGAAACCATTCTCTTTATAGGGTACTGTGTGGGTAGTTCTCCCTCATTCTTCCCCTTCCTGTTACCTCTGTCACATGCTAAGACATGGTGCACAATGGCTTGTTCTTTCCACCCTGGTCCTGTTGATGGGTGTGAGTGAGAATTATTGAATTGATGTAGAAAGAGCATTATCAATGAGGGTAGTTGGGTTGGGTAATGAAACAGTCTAGGTTACCTGAGACAGGAAGTCCCTCCTGCCAAGAATTGGCAATGGGGATATGGAGGGGCATGGGTAGAAATCACTATTTCTGTCTGACTGTTTTGCCTTAGAAACCTGTCTCTGGTTTTGTTGATAGAAATCCCTCCCAGGCTGTGGCCCATTATTGACCAATATTTCTAAATGCCAAGGTGCTTGTTAATTTCCATTTATTTTTCATTAGGATTTCAGTGAAATCTTAGATCTAGATGAATGAGGGTAGAAGGCTGCCACTGGTTTCCGCAGTTGCTATCGTAAGCCAGAACTTTTATTTAGAGCTTTTAGCTGGAGTGGGCATTTTTAATTGACTTTTCCAGTGTAAATGCCTAGTACGTATTTTCTTTAATGAACAGTATAATAAAGTCACAGTTACCCTCCACCACCCCATAACCTAACTCTCTCCCCATGATCAGTGGAGTTGGAGGTGAGTCTCTGATCAAAAAGGTGATCAGAAACATGGGAGTGCTTTTCACATCAGAATGCGTCTCTGTGGTTTGTTTCTTATCTGCAGACCTCTTTGACTTTATAAATTAAGGGTAGACTTTTTAGGCCATAGTAAATCTTCTAGGACAAGAGGAAGAAAAAAATAAAAAGATATTCTAAATAGCTCACATCTAAGGTAAATTAGATAAGCCTCTAAAGAAATGTATTAAATTCTTCTTGTTTTCAAATACAGTCCGTGATTTGAGGTATTTAAAATCCTCACTTAATTTGCACGGGAGCATTCATTTCTTATTGAGTGGCTACCCTGTGCTGGGTGCTGGGAAGACCAAGTTTAAAAAGACAAGGTTCTTGTTCTGCCACATTAATGGAGTACAGTTAGTGCATATACGTGGATTTAATCTGATGTAGGGATAATCTTCATAAATCCTAGTATTTTATCATGTTTTATATAGGAGCATTTACTGTTCAACATGCAAAGTAATCAGAAATCCACAGTTCTACCTAGCATGTCTACTGATGTTTTAGGCCTAAATTGGTACAATACTTAGGTTTTAAAGAGTGTTCTCTAATTATAAGAACAGTATTTTCCCAGTTTAACATTTAGACCCGATGGACTTTTTTGGTAACCCAAGTCTGGCAGCTGTATTCTCATGTTTTCTTTTGAATTGTTCTAATTTTGCATATTTCCTTTACCTAACATTTAAAAAAATTTAATTGGGTTAATAAAGCACAGATTGACTACATTATCACAGCATATGAGGATGCAGATGAAAAATGTTACTGTGGGCAAGAGTTAATGGAATCAAGGTGGTAAAGGATAGCATGCCCCTTGGTTCGTTTGCAGCCCCGAGGTCTGCAGTGACATTTCAAAACTGTCTGCTGAAGCCAGGCATAAGTGGTTCATTAGATTAATTAAAGCAAAAACTAACCTCGACCTGGTGTTTTGATAACGACCACAGGGCTGTTGAAGTTGGAGTCAGATAATGTTTGACATTGTTTTCATTAAAACCAGAACGGAATTGCCTTCATGGTTTCTCCTAATCTTTCAAGTTTATCTTTTAACAAAGAAGTGGACTTTTAACATCTCTGATTATTTTCTCATTGTTTCACTGATGCACAGGGTAAATTTTGTGTTTATTAAAGGTGACAAGGTGACAAGCCTGTCTCATCTCTCCACTCATTCTGGAGACTGACGAAATCAAGGCCATGACAGCAGCTTCTATATGTCCCAGGCTGTCCGTTCTGCCAGACCTTCCAAGAGAACGAGGTGCTCTACATGGGTGTGTCCCAAATTATCTATGGACAAAGACAGGCTTTTCTGTTTATTTAAAATTTTAATCCATTGTGTAATGACGGGCGGATTAACCAGTAAGCAAAGTACGTGCGGGTTTACAGTAAGCAAGGTATGCATGGGCTTACCTGTGCTTATTTACTAATCTGTAGTGCACAGTTTCACGTGGGTTTTACCACATCTTTGATCTGTAATGTGGTGACAAACAGGTGAAACTGTGCACTACAGATTAGTAAGTAAGCCCGTGCGTTCCTTGTTTATTGGGTAATCCATCTCTGCATACTGATACTTCCATAAAATACAATAAAAATGAATTACTAGGATAATAAAATATAAAAATAGAGAAACAAAAAAAGTACAAGCCTCAGTATTTTATTACTGGATTCAGTGTGCATAAAATTACTCTGTCAAATTGCTATAAAAGTTTCTGAATCTCTACATTTAATTTCTGTACTTGTGATAGAATGGTAACAGCTTGTGGTCCATAGTCGGAGTCGTACTACTCTAGACTTGAACGTGTGAATACCTTGAGATTTTGAAAAAAAGGACCCGACAATTCCATCCCTACCCTCCACCACCTTCCTGCAACTAAACATGTTGACTTCTGCAAACACATAATGTGAACATTGAAGTCCAGTCTTCAGAAAAGGGTCATCAAGGCCTTGGTTGTAACATTTGCAAGCACTTGGAGTTTTAATCTATTTGTGACTTTTGTTATTCAAATTGATCACTTAAAAGCATAGTTAAATTAATTCTTGTAAAGATCTTGATATTGGTTGGAATGATTTCAGATTTATACGAACCCTAGTGGTGCAGTGGTTAAGAGGTCTGCTGCTAACCAAAAAAAAGGTCAACAGTTCGGTTCGAATCCACCAGCCACTCCTTGGAAACCCTATGGAGCAGTTGTACTGTGTCCTGTAGGGTCACTATGAGTCAAATTCGACTTGATGGCAACAGGTTTGGGTTTTTTGGTTTATGTACGGTTTAGAATAGCTATCAGCTCATTTAGAATCCACACCCTACTGAAGATTTTTGTATTGTTCGTGATGTATATAAGGTCCCTGAGAAGTGCAAGTGGTTTGCAGTTGGCTGCTAACCTAAAGGTTGCTGGTTTGAACCCACCCCATGGAGCTGCAGAGGAAAGGCCTAGTGATATGCTTCTGCAAAGATTACAGCCAAGAAAACCCTATGGAACAGTTCTACTGTTTAACACATGGAGTCACCACGAGTTGGAACTGACTCAGTGGCAGTGGAGTAGGGGGTGATGTGTATTAGAGAATCAATTATGAATGTCCATTCTTTCCCTCAGCACTGAAAGCTTCGATATATGAGCAAGATTATTCTTCCCAGCATTGCTGGCAATAACAAGCAGTTGAAAAGATTCTGGGAACAATGTAAGTGCCCACTAATAGTGGACAAGGTAAATAAATTAGGGTATTTCCACAAAATAGAATGTTAAGTAACTAAAAACTGAGGAAGCTCTTTATATACTAATAGGTAATGAGCTGCAAAAGTATTGTTAAATGAAGAGAGAGAGAGAAAAGTTCAAAATGATATTCATAATACACTATCATTTGTGTAAAAAAAGGAAGAGGTTTAAAAATAATGTATAACAACAATACTATGTAATATATAATTTTTTGCATAAATAAAAATAAGAACAAAGTATCTTTCCTTTCTCTGTGTGCCAGGGTTAACATCCTTTGTTAGTCCAGTGTTGAAAAAATTGAGGAAGGGGCAGGAACAGCTCCATACTCCACTGACAGTGCTTCCTCCTTGATACATTTCAGAGTATATCACTAAATTAAAGAAAGAAGGTAGAAGGAAGAATTGAGAATATTTTTAGGACAGATGTGATGAAAATGAACATTTTAGTCTATTCCTGCAATTGGACATTCTTTCAGATAGTTTGCTTAACTGCTGCTGTGTAGATGTACATTTTTTTCTTTATTGGTAAAAAAAAATTAGTTTATTTTTCCTATTTGGAAAAAAGAAACTTAGTTTTAGTTATCATTATTTCTATGAAACTTCAGATCTTTAGTGACTCAGAAGAAAAAAAAATACAATTTTTTATATTGCAAATACCTTTAAGAAGTAAACTAACCTTTATGCATTTTTGTGGTAGGCAGAATTCTAAGATGGCCCCAAGATTCCTACCCTGTGGGGTACATGCTCTGTATGTCCCTCTTCTCTTGAATGTGGTCAAGACCTGTGAATATGATGGGGTATTACTCTGTGATTAGGTTACATTGTACAGTACTCTGTCATAGTAGACTAGAGAGAGAGTCTCCTGCTAAATCTAAGCCTCTGTGTAATGAGGGCCACTTGGCCAGGACCTGAAGGTGACCTCTAGGAGCTAAGAGTGACCCCTGGCTGACAGCCAACAAAAAAAATGAGAACTTCAGTCCTACGTCCATAAGGATCTGAATTCTACCAACTTGAATGAGGTTGGAAGAGGACCTCCTGAGCCTCAGATGAGACCATAGCCTCAGCTGCACCTTAACTGCAGTCTGGTAAGATCCTGAGCAGAAGACCTGGCTAACTGTGCCCAGACTCCTGACCCAAGGAAACTGAGATGATAAATTTGTGTTGTTTTAAGAAGATAAGATTATGATAATTTGTTATACAGCAGTATAAAACTACTACAGTTTTATATTTATATTTACTTTGGTTTCTCACCTTTTACAAAACTAAGCAAGCTTAATTATCAGTGCTAGTTTAATATCAGTGGAAGGAACTGCCTTCCTGACCCCACAAGCCCTCATTACCTGATGCTATTGTAAGTAAGCAAGGCATTCTGTTTTCTAGGTTGCGAAAGTTTACCCCTTAGAGCAAAGAAACACATTATCCCTTTGGGATGGAAAATTTTCAGAAAATACACAACATGTTTGCCTGTCATCTTAAATACAGCATAGCAGTAGAAAAACACCTGAATACCTGTCATGGATGGATTTGTACTTAGTGTTGATGTGAACAATGAAAAAATTCCGAGGAAGGGAGAAGACACTGCAGCAGGGCTGGAAAACGGTCCGACTTCTGGTGTGTCACCTTTGGAGAAAGATCCACCCCACCCTGGGTAGGTGAACTGGTTAAAATAACAAGGGCTGAGAGGTGAAGAGCCAGAGCCCACTGTAGTGTAAACACACCTCATATTCTTAATGACTCAGGCAAGGCATCATTCTGAAACTCAAGTACACTGTAAGTCCATGTGCGGGGATATTTTGAGGCATGTTTTGTACTGCTTTCTTCAGTAGTAAGTTACTCATTACTGCCGCACATTTTGTGTTCGGGAGTCTGCATTGCACGACAGCAGAAACAGCAGTGACGTGGATTAAGTGCTACTTCTGCCAGGCCCAGAGCTGAACAGTCGGTTCACTTCCTCCTCTGCACAACTTCCTTCCGAAGGCCCTGCTAGTATCCCCACACCAGCCTCTCACAGTCGTGTCCTTTCCCATTTCTCATTGGCCATTTCTGCTCTGTTGAATGTCAAGGAGTCACATTATCAAGCCTGCACAAACTCTCTGTGAATAGTTTCTTTTTAAATTTTAGTAAACTTTTCATTGGAAGTGTTGACATAGAACAAATACGTACAAAAATAATAAGCGTCCAGTGTGATTCACATTTACAAAGTAAATACATCTATAACCAACATCCGGATAAGAAGCAACATTCTGAGCCCCACAAGCCCCCCCGATCCGTGCCCCCTCCTTGTCATTACCCTCCCCTTGAAAGGTATCCATTTTTTGATTTCTGTCTACATAGACTGTTTTTGAATCCTAGAAAAACAGAGTCTCACAACATATTTCTTTGTCTGGCTTTTTTCAGTCAACATCATGTTTATGAGATTCACCCATAGTGTTTTCTGTGGCTCTTATTTGTTCATTCTCATTATTATATATTATCCCATTGTATGGATAACCTTTAAATGGCAAATTACCCATTTTGAGTAGTGTTGCTACGACCAGTCTTGAGTATGTCTTTGGTGAACACATGTATGCATTTCTGTTGGTCAAGGGTCAGCCAACTGCCTCTGTAAGGGCCAGATAGTAATAGCTCCCTCTTTGCCGGCCATATCGCTTATGTTGCAGCTTCTCAACTTTGTTATTGTAGCACAGAAACAGCCATAGCATAGACAATACGTAAATGGGTGAACATGACTGTATTCCAATAAAACTTTATTTATGGACACTGAAATTTGAATTTTATGTAGTTTTTACATGCCGTGAAATAATATCCGTCTTTTGTTTTTTTCTAAACCATCTAAAAATGTAAAAATCATTCTTAAGATGCTTACAAAAACAGGCAGCGGGCCTGATGTGGCCTACAGGCTGTAGTTTGTCTACCGTCACTGTAAGGCCTATACCTGGAGTTGGAACTGCTGGGTCAGATGGTGTGGGTATTATTTAACTAAATACTGCCAGTTTTCCAAAGTGGTTGTATCTGGTTCACAGCATGTAAATGGTTTTATTAAATTGAACGCAGATGATAGGTTTTAGTGCTTGAGCTTTGTAATGGCTTCGGGAAAGGGTGGTTTGCTTCCTTTTGACTCTCGATTGTCACTGTGAGAAGTTAGTTGATTAGGTAAAAGGCTAATACTGCACCTGTTGGCTAAAATAATTGAAATGTAGGATTGGAGAGTGTAGCTTGTTGTTACGAATTGAATTGTGACCCCACCCCCCCCAAAAAAGTATGTTGAATTCCTGGTGGCTTGGGGTTACCGACAAGGAAGGAATTAACACCACTAAGACCTTGATTTGGACTTTTAGCCTCCAGAACTGTGAGAAAATAAATTTCTGTTCTTCAAAGCCATATTTGTGTCACAGCAGCACTAGGTAACTAAGACACATGTGTATCTTATATTTGGTTTACTGCTTTACTAATAATGGACCAGATCAGCAAACAATATTTACTTTTTATCTTTTATATTCATTAGTATAATCAGAAATTTTCTGAGAATTTCACATTTCCCTGAAGAGTTCTATAATCTTAGCTCTACCTATGCTTTATTTGTAAAAAGCTTTCAAATGTAATTTCTCTTTTTAACATAGATCATGCTTCTTATTTTAATAAACTATTAGTGCCTTGTGCAGTCAGTATTTAAAATTATATTTGGGCTTTGGAAAGTCCTCCAGCGTGATTTGAGTGGAATGTGCCCTTTTGACTCACTGCCGTTTATCTTGCTAAAGGTATAGTAATAATGTTTTAAAGTGTAATGTTTCACTTACAGGAATGCTCATGTAAAATATTCTTGACTTTAAGAGTATTTGCACAACCAAGACGTACATTAATACTCCTGCTAAACTGATCCGGGGAGGAGAAGCTAGTCCTTGGAATTGTTGTGCTGTGATACAAGTCACATGAACTCTCAACGGGACAGGATGGAAATGGCAGGCGGTTTGCAAAGTGTTAGCTTGCTAGGTTCACGTTGTTCTTGTTGTTTGATGAGTCGATTTTGACTCATTGTGACCCCATGTGACAGAGTAGAGCTGCCGCATAGGGTTTCCTAGGCAGTAATCTTTATGGAAGCAGATCACCAGGTTTTCCTCCCAAGGAGCTGTCGGGTGAGTTCTAACTGCCAACCTTTAGGTTAGCAACTGAGCACTTAACTATTGCATCGCCAGGGCTTCTTGATAGGTTCATAACCAAACCAAAACCAAACGAATAGCCATCGAGTCAATTCTGACTCATAGCGACCCTACAGGACAGAGTAGCACTGCCTCATAGGGTTTCCCATAGAGGCAAGTTGGTTTAGTGCCCAAGCCACCTCTCTGTGCTGGGCTTTCCTTCTTTTTCCCACATTTACCGCACAAGCCAGGGAAGAGACGCATGTCTGTGCTGATGTGTGTTCCTGACAAACCCTCACTGCTCATGGTCTAAGCAGCTGTTGGAATACTTTGATTGATTAGGTTAATTTGATTTGTGATTGGGGCAGATATTAGATTAACAGAGTAAGGAGGGTTGTTATGCGATAAGAGAGAGACAGCCTTCCCCTAGAGCTGGTGCTCTGAATGCGGACTTCTAGCTCCTAAATTGAGAAAATAAATTTCTGTTGGTTAAAGCTATCTAATTGTGGTATTTCTGTTATAGCAATAGTAGATAGCTAAGACAATTACTAACTAGGAAAAGGAATGGGCCCATTCTTTGGGTGATGGTCTTGACTCACATACAACAGGCAGGCAGCCTCCTTTGGGGAATAGCTCACCTTTCAGGAAGAAATTTCCAGGAGTAGAAGTTTACCATCTTCTCTTTTCCTTCCTTTCTTCCTCGTGCTCTCTCCATCCCTTTCTTCTTTTTTTCTTAATTTCTAATTACCTCCTGGTAATGACTCCTCGCTCAAGTGGTTAAGAAACAGGTGAACTCTGTGCTCCAAGTCAAGGAATTAACCTCTGCTCTCCTCTCACCTGTTCGAGAAGGCATCCTCTTGCTGTTTGTTTGTTTTGATTATGTCCCCTATTTTATGTAAAAGAAAGGTAAAAAGCATCTTGCAAAAAAGGTAAACTGCACGATGTTTGCTTTAATATTTATTTCCTGTTTTATTAAAATAACTAGAATCCAGATGCCGTGCAACATCATGTTGAAGCACCTTTACGATTCCTTTATAGTTTCAAATGATATTTTCCTGAGTGTGTTCTTGATGCCTGTGGAGGATGATAGGTTTTCACTGAAAGCAGTAATAGGTCTTTCAGGCTTCATTTCTGCTGAGAAAAGGGTGCCTGGAATTTCCTTTAGCTTTCATTTTTTTCTTTATTTTCAGCTACACATTTTTTTTCTTATCATTTTAAAGTTCTATCTTCAGAACATTATATAACACAATAAAGCTCAGCCTTGGAGATATATTTATAATAAAGTAAATATATTTATAATATATTTTTAAATAAAATAAGTTCAGTAAAATAAGTTAAAAACCTTTTTAGATGGAAGTATGTCCTTTTATTTTAAAAAATTATTTATTACATGCATTGCATTATTTTGATTATAAGTGCGTTTGCCATAAAAAATTTGGAAAATGAAAAACTATAAAGAAAAAAATTACCCAGCGATAACCTCTGTTTCTTTTTCATATATTCCAGGGGTTGTCTCTGTCAGGCTCAGTCTCTTTTGTTTCTCTCTCTTTCTCGTATTTATTTATTATATTTATGGTATATTCTATATTAATACATATATGCATACCCATGCATACATTTTAAATAGAAATTGAAATCATTTTCTCTGTAATCTAGAAGACAGTTTAAAGTTTCTGATTATTCATTAGCATAGGTACTACAGTGATGAAAATAATATTTATTTCTAATATATGCCAAATACTTTCTCATATTAAATCAACTGAGACTGGTTTAACTTTTTGTGTCGTGATTTAAGGCTTTATTTTGTTCTAAACTTGCTGTTAGATACTGGTACCTCAGAGTTTAGGGGTGTTTCTTTTTCTATTTTATTTCTCCTCATGTACTGTAGACTTGGAAGACACATAACAGCTGATCTAAGTCATCAGCATAGCAGGAGTGGAAGGTTCCGAGTAAGGGCCTAAAATTGGAAAAGGTGGGCTATAGAGAGACAGCGTGGGAGGTGTGACGGTATGGATTCTGGAGAACTTCTGTTCAGAGGTTAGCAAGTATCACTACCACCCAGTTAGCTGTGTGATTTCAGCAAATGGTGTAATCTCTTTAAGGCTCAGTTTTCTTATCTCTAAAGCTGGGAGGGGATTGGTAGTAACACCTGCCTCGCAGGAGTCTTCTCAAGTCCAGCCACGAAGCACTCAGTGAACGTGTCCTTCATCTGTGGCATGGGTGGGTGACTCCATAGGGCTCTCTTCTCCTTCCTGGTTCTGGGCCATTGCAGACTGCAGTGTTTGTATGATGACTGTGTGCTGGGTTGGGGAGGAGTTGCCATCCCAACTGGTTTCTGCCTCTGTAAAGTGGATCTAATGATACAGACTCTTGAAGAATAAGTGTCAAGCTAGTTCATTACATTGCCCAAAGGAAGAAAAAGATAACCGTTCTTACTTATGATGTAAATACAGAGACATGCCAGTCTTTCTGTGACACTGCCTGTTATCTGCTGGCATGCTGTGCTGTGTCATTAAGTGGGACTCAGGAGGAAGGACATGCCATCTATGACTGGACACTCATAGCCCATTAGCATCTGGCTTGGCCCACTGGAGTTGAATTTTGCTAAAACTCTGAAAATCTATGGAAATGAGTGAGAATTTTGTCAGGGTAAATATTATTTGGAATAACTATGTCATGTAATAGGATTTTGAAACTTCTTGGTTAAACAGAAATGCAGAAATATATATAGACAGATGTAAAAATATATAGAGGGTTGTCCGTTTTATTCACTGATAGTGTAGACTAGCACTGGGCAAGTAGCACATGCTCATTCAGTATTAGTTGAATGAATCACAGAGCAGCTAACTGGGGGATGAGGGCTTTTGAGCTGATAGGCCACAACACTTGCCATTTTCAGCATCTTCAAAATGCACCCAGCAGAATAGAGATTCAGTCCTTTAGGGAATAATGAAAATTATAGCACGATCCTGGATGCAAAATACCTGGGAGCTTAAAAGAGTACTCCTGCCTGGGCCTGCCCTGATATTCTCATTTAAAGCACATGGTGAAGGGCTCAGGCATAGTAGTTTTTTTTTTTTTTTAAAGCTCCTTGGGTGATCCCCTGGTCTAGTGGGAGAAGCAAACTATGCGCACATGTAAACTCTAATACCAGCTTAGGAACTAGCCCCTATTGGTTAAGATCCACACTATTAGTCCAAATAACTGTGTAGTCAGTGCAGAGGAAGGCCGGCCACAGTGGACCCGAGTAGGCTCTAAATGTTTCCCGGGAGAGGAGAAGGATGGGTAAGGTTCAGGTAGAGGAAGGGAACTAGAATGTTGTCCCAAGTAGGCATCACTTAGGCAAAGACTGGGAGGTAGAGATGAGTGTAATACATTTCTGTGAGTGTGAATCAAGAGAAGGCAGTCTTAAGACCAAGGTTTAAGACTGGTATAAGACTGAAGCTTTCTGGATTAAAACATATCACTTGAAGTCATCCTTTCACTTAATTTTCTCACTTTGTGTTAAAGTTTGTACTGTATAGAAATAAATGCCCTTGTAGAACCTTTAGTAAACCTTCCTGAATATTTTGGGCTTCCGCTTAGGTCAAATATACTAAAGTACTTGTGATCACAGATCCTGCTCTACTTAAAAAGTCTAGTTAAATATTAATATGAGGAAATTTGCTCTTGCATATTTTTACACATAATTTCTTTAATTAATACAATACATTTTATGTAATTTAAATACCGACATCTGGGTGATTTGCTCAGCCTGAAGAGAGGACTGTTTCATCAGAAATATCTACACAGCACATTCTCTGAACTGTGTGCCAACATTTAGCTGTTTAGCATTTAAATAAGGAATGATATTTTGCAGTGGGAGTGTAGTGAAAATTGAACTTCCCCAAGAGTTTCTGTTCATTAAGAGAACATTATTAATTTTATTTACTGTTTTAGAGGCCAACTGCCAACGATACCAGGAAATGTAGATTTGTTTATACCATGGAGTAGGTGGTTGCCAGACCCTCTATTCCTAGTTCTGCCCTTGTGAGGCCTGGGACTGTTCACCATCTGTTCTAAATGTTTTCTTTCTGACCATAGGTACTGTAATATGGATTGTTTCTAAGTCATGCAAAAAGTATTCCTCATTCAATTTCTATGATGTGAGTGGTGCCAGTCTGATATCAACTTTGTAATTCTGGGTACAAATTTTGGGGGCACTTGTTAAATTATTTGTGATAGACTCCTAGAATCAAACCTTAGTATTTAAATGTTGTTGTTAGGTGCCATTGGGTTGGTTCCGATTCATAGTGACCCTAGGTACAACAGAGCGAAACACTGCCTGGTTCTGCGCCATCCTCACAGTTGTTATGCTTGAGCCCATTGTTGCAGCCACTGTCAGTCCATCTCATTGAGAGTCTTCCTCTTTTTCACTAACACTCCACTTTACCAAGCTTGATACCCTTCTCCAGGGACTGATCCCTCCTGATAACATGTCCAAAGTAAGTGAAACAATGTCTTGCCATCCTTGCTTCTAAGGAGCATTCTGGCTGTACTTTTTCCAAGACAGATTCGTTCGTTCTTCTGGCAGCCTGTGGTATATTCAATATTCTTCACTAACACCATAATTCAAAGGCATCTATTCTTGTTTGGTCTTCTTTATTCATTATCCAACTTTCACATGCGTATTAGGTGATTGAAAACATCATGACTTGAGTTTAGGAACACTTTAGTCCTTAAAGTGACATCTGTGGTTTTCAACACTTTAAAGAGGTCTTTTGCAGTAGATTTGCCCAATGCAGTGTGTGCGTATTTATATAAGATTCCCTTATAAGCTTCTGAGTTTTTCTGGCCGTATTATGATTTTGAAGTTCAGGAGCTGCCGTTGCTTGGCAAGGAGCATAGAAACAGGACTGATAGAGGACAGTCTCAGCCGTAGGGTCAGAGGTCATGATACTGCTCAGTAGTTTGGCCACACTAATACCATCCCCATCATCTCTCTTTCCCTGAGCCTGACATGTTGGTGTAGACTGGACTTACTCGTTTCCTTCTGGAGAGGCATACAGACAATAAAGTAATGAATGAGATAATTTTGATAGCCTTGAGGGCTATGAAAACAGAAGGCCAGGTGGAGTGATAGAGTGTGACCGGGAGTGGGGTAGGGTTATTTTCATAGGAGGTAAGTGTTATCTGAGCAAGGGTCTTGTTCATCTCCCTCACTGGTGTCCCCAGTCCCTCAGAGAATAGGCAGTCTGTGCGATAAGAGCTGATTAACAAGAAGGGGCAAGCCGTAAGTATGTAGGAGAATTTCCCAGGCAGAGGCAACAGTACATGCAAAGGCCCTGTGATGGGAATGATGAGACCACTGTGGCTGGAGTCAAGTGAGAGTGGAGAGGTATGGGTTGGAGAGGTGGGCAGGGGTCAGATAAAGTGAGGCAAGGAGGCCATGATGAGGAGTTGGGATTTTATTCAAAATGCATGAGAAACCATTGTAAAGTTTTATGCTTGACATTTTAAAAAGATGGCTCTGCTCCCCTATGGAAAATAGATTGTAGGGTGACCAGAGGGGAAGCAGAAAGACCAACTGAGGGAAATGAGAAACTCGAGGCAGGAGCTGGTGATAGCTGGGACCAGGGCAACAGAGGTAGAGATAGAAAGTCCGGAGGATTCAGACAGTGTAGTTCAGGTAGAGCCAGTAGCACCTACTGGGGTCAAGGATGACCTCCAGGTTGACCCACTTGATTCTTCCTGTTTTGCTCAACCTGTGAATTTCGAAGTCTGCCTTTCCACCTGGACCTCATCCTTCCTGAAGCCACGGTCTTACGAAGTTTGATCGCCGGTTGTCCCCTGACCTCTAGATCGCTGGTATCTAGCATACATTTTGAATTTAGGTAGACTTCCAGCCTTTTAACTTCGACAGATTTTTATTTTCCTTCTTGGTTAGCACCAGATTCTGATATCACATTTGGCTCCAAATTTATTTTGTTCTTTAACCTCTGACTTATTATCCTGTAGAGATGTGGTAGCTGACAAGCATGTATGCCAATGTAATTTTTACAAAATCTCCTGTTGAAAGAAGTGATTTGAGGGTTTATTTGCTTACCCAGATCTCCAGGTAAATAGGTACACACAGCCCCTCCGTGTAAGAAAGGTGATGAAGTTTTGCCTGATGGAACTGTTCAGAACCAAACAAATACATTTGTGTTTTTCTTTTTTAAATCTAGGGGGAAATAGGTCAGCAATTATTAGCCGATTGTATACAAATCATTACACAAGGTATTATTTTTGATACGTTTGTTACTTGTATCTTTCTTCTCTGAATAGATGTGGAGGAGGTGGGCATTCTTTTTCAGTTGAGTAGGGAGTTTTAGCAGGTAGTTTTTTTATTTTTTGAATCTGATTATGATTCAGATAATTTACTAGAACTCTTACATGAAGGATTACATGTTACCAGTCAGCTTTGCGGGGACAAATGTTATTTTTATTCACTTTATCATTCTCTCTGGGAAAACAGCAAAAATTATTTCCTAGAGAGGCATGAAGGAGATTCTTATCCCTTTTTGTCATAACTTGCTCTGGTCCTGTGAGGGAAGGCGGGTGGGGAGTGGGATGGTAGTCCAGGCAGTTGGCAGATACAGTTTAGCTGGTATCTTCCTGGTAATCTTGACTACTGTTTCCTTCCTTTGTTAGATAGACAGAACGCTTTCCGTGTGAAAAAAAAAAAAGTACAAGAAACAGTGACTTCTGGGTATATACCAGCTTGTGGTGTACTTTGGGATTTCAGAGTTAATTGGTTTGGTTTGACAATAACTGTTTAGCATTTGCATATTATTCAAAAATTCTTAAGTTACTTGATGACATTTGCTAGTCAAATTGATGGGTGATTTGAATTTTAACAAATAAACAGTGTCTGCTTGCTGAATGCCAAGGAAGTATTACTAGGAAGTGTAAGGATTCTTTTTTCACCCTAGCAATAAAAATCTTTTGGACATTTTCAGATTTTCTTGCAACTTTCCAGTTTTCTTATTTCTAATTAGGAAGTATACGTAAAGTTGTTCAGGAGAATATCTTTACTGAAAGTCAATCAGTATAGACTAATTTCATATAGAATCCATTGTCAAATAAAAAACAAATCCAGACTTAGGTAGGGAGAAGCTTTCTTCAGAAGGAAAAGGAAGAAAGGAACTATTACACTCGGTGGAGGGGTCTATTGTAATAGGGAGAATGCTCTGACCATAAGATGAGCAAACATCTCAGAGAGTTAGGAGAAAAAGCATTTTCTTTTATAGAGACTGAGAGTAAACAAGGCTGGAAAAAAACTCAGGTGTGGGGAAGTGGAATGAAAGGGTGACATCATCTAATAGTAAATCAGAATGTTTTATGCTGAGGTCGGCCAATTCTCCAGGAGGGGCCCTTAAAAAGGGGTAGGATGTTGGCTCAGGACTCCCTGGGTGGAACAAATGGTTAAGCGTTTGACTACTAACTGAAAGACTGGCTGTTCAAACCCACCCAGAGTTGCCTCAGAAGAAAGGCCTGGTGATTCGCTTCCAAGAAGTCACAGCTATGAAAACCCTCTGGAGCACAGTTCTACTCTGAAACACATGAGGTCACCATGGGTCAGAATTGACAACAGTTGGTTTGGTTTTGGTTTTATGTTGGCTCAAATTGAGGGTGGGCCAAAGTTCAGGTACTTGGGGGAAGGAGAGAACCTTAACTAAAGTTAAATTAAGCATTTTGTTTCTGATTGGTAAGTGTGGGCAAGCAATTAAGTTACTCAAGGGATGGGAGTCTGGAGGGTCTATATCTGGCCTTGTCATAGGTAAACAAGGGGTCCTCCATGTCTAAGTGATAAAGGAAGGGTGGTTATTTGCAGTAAGCCATTGTTTGAAAACAAAAAAGGTGTGTGTGGGGGGGGGGAAAGATGTTTCCTTAATCATTGCTGTTTCCAGTATGACAGGGTTAGGGTAAAATTCAGCATTATCACCGTCTACCTCCACAGTGTCTCTCAAGCCCTCCATTTCTAATTCCACCTCCCTTCTCCCTCTGTTCCTAGTCATCCTACATATCCCTGCCAGATCTCCCTTCTCAAGCGTCAACCACTTCCCGTTTTCAGAATTCTCATTTGTTGCCTGGTATCTGACCAAACACATGACCTGTCCATCTGGCTTTCTAGACCATTTTTCCAGGTTTATCAGCAAAGCTGGATGTCCTTGGTTCCTTGTGTATATGCCTCCGGATCTTTCCTCAAGAAGTCTCTTAAACCTGGAGTACCTCTTGTGTTTATTTCTTTCCTTTTTGTAGCCTGTTGAAATCATATGTATGACTTTGAGGCTGAAGGGCCAGTTGGAGAGGACATACAGATTTCAAGGAAATGAGGAAATAATAATAAAAAGCAAAACAAACTTGCAGGAACAACACTGCCATGAAATCACTGGTAGGAAGCAGATGAGAAAATGGGCATGAGCTGGCCCCTGTGGAAAGAGGGAAGATTGTTAGGGAGTGTTCCTATGATTGCACCTCAGAAGCTGTATCAGTGAGGATTCTAAAAACTCTACCCAGTGCCCTTCAATATGGGAGAAACGAATTGATTTTCCTATTTTGATGGAGAAGTAATAGAAATGGCAGATGGTGGTAACTGAGGTCAAGTGAGAAGCAGAGCTGACTCCCTCTGTAAGAGAAGGCCTGGTGAGGTAGTGAGAAGCTTGAAGGCAACTGTCCCGCCAGGCCTCTGTGGGATGGGATCCGTCTCAATCTAGGGGGAATGAGTCCAGTAGAGGTTAATTAACAGCTCTGGGAAGTGAAGGCAGAGCCAGGAACTTAGACAAAGCCTTTTTTTTTTTTTTTTCCTTTTCCTTCATAAATGCTTCAGTTGAGACTTCTTGGACCTCTATCATTCCCTCTAGCTAGAGAAAAGTGTGTACATGGCAGACTACTCAACCCTCAAACTAGAGCAGCTCACAAGTATGACAGGGCAATGAATTAACCATCCTTTGTTAGAGTAAATGCAGTTTCTAGACAGACACACCTGAGAATGCAGAAGATGAAGAAAAAAGTAGGGCAACTGTATAAACACAAGTATACTGGTGGATGGATGGATAGATGGACAGGTGAACAAAGAGAGAAAGAAAGAAATATAGCATGCAAAACACAAACGATCCCAGTCTAGATGAAAACATACCTGAAGGCATAGAAGAGAATTCCTTACAATTGTTTCATTCTGTGAATTCAATAAACAAAGCAAAATGGTAATAGAAAGCAGAATGAGATGAAAAAAGGAGACTGCAGACCTAAAAAAAAAAATTTGGAAGTCCAAAAGGACATCACTGCAGGACTAATAAATAAAATTAGAAATATCAAGGAACAGAATAGATATCACTGAAAATTGAATTACTAAGAGAGTAAATACCTGATAATCTTAGTGAACACAAATGTAAACAATCAAGATATTAAAGCAATCAGAAGATAAAATATATAGAAAACAAAAATAAGGTAATATAAAGATAATTGGTATCCCCTAAGTAAACAGTCAAAAAATTAAACAAAAGATGGACTATAATACAAGAAGATATTCATGGGATGAATAAATAAACGTAAGAGCTGAGTCTGCAGATGAGAAGAATGTATTGTGTTCTAGGAAAATTTGAGTTCTGAAAGCTCAACATTGAGATCTATCCTAATTAAGCTACTGAATTTTAAGAGTAAAGGAAAAATTCTTCAAACATTCAGACAGAAAACCAAATTGCCTGCCATGGACTAAAAGTCAGACTAGGTTCATTATTTCCTTAGAGCGGCATTCAGTTTCTGAAAACAATAGAGCTATGTCCTCAGCATTCTGAGGGAAAGGAAGTATGTATGACCCAAGATGTGTCCCCATAGTGACACAGTTAGATATCATTCAAGTGACAAAGCAGGAGGCAGACATTCTCAAATATGTGCAAACTTGGTCAGCTTAGTGGTGCTTCAAGCCAGAACACATATGAAAAAAATATATACACAGTGATGTCAATCTCCAAATGTGTTTCATAATGTCTTTTCTTAATTTAGAAGGATATTTTAGGCAATACCTCTTGTAGTGAAGAAAAAATTGGTTGAAATTTAACAAATACTTCAGACATGCATTTTTTTTAAATTAAGTAGCTTCTCTAGAGGATAGTTTTATTATTTATAAAAGTATTCCAAAAATAAATAAATAACATCATCCTCTAGAAAAGTTATTTTTAATTTAAAAAAAAAAAGAAAAAAGACAGCTACCTGGGCAACAGACTGGAAGAGATCCGTATTTATGCCTATTCCCAAGTAAGGTGATCCAACTGAATGTGGAAATTATTGAACAATATCATTAGTATCACATGCAAGTAAAATTTTGCTGAAGATCATTCAAAAGCAGCTGCAGCACGACAGGGAACTGCCAGAAATCCAAGCCGAATTCAGAAGAGGACGTGGAACAAGGGATATCATTGCTGATGTCAGATGGTTCCTGACTGAAAGCAGAGAATACCTGAAAGATGTTTACCTGTGTTTTATTGACTATGCAAAGGCATTCCACTGTGTGGATCATAACAAATTATGGATATCACTGCAAAGAATGGGAATTCCAGAACACTTAATTGTGCTCCTGAGGAAGCTATACATAGGTCAAGAGGCAGTTGTTCAAGCAGAACAAGGGGATACTGTGTCAAGTCTGGAAAGGTGTGTGTCAGAGTTGTATCTTTTCAGCATACTTTATTCAATCTGTATGCTGAGCAAATAATCCGAGAAGCTGGGCTGTATGAAGAAGAGCGGAGGATCAGGATTGGAGGAAGACTCATTAACAACCTGCATTATGCAGATGCCACAGTCTTGCTTGCTGAAAGTGAAGAGGACTTGAAGCACTTACTGATGAAGATCAAAGACCACAGACTTTGGTAGGGATTACACCTCAACGTAAAGAAAACAAAAATCCTCACAACTGGACCAATAAGCAACATCATGATTAATGTAGAAAAGATAGAAGTTGACAAGGATTTCATTTTACTTGGATCCATAATCAACACCCATGGAAGCAGCAGTCAAGAAATCAAAAGACATATTGCGTTGGGCAAATCTGCTGCAAAAGACCTCTTTAAAGTGTTGAAAAGCAAAGATGTCACCTTGAAGACTAAGGTACGCCAGACCCAAGCCATGGTGTTTTCATTTGTCTCATATGCTTGCGAAAGCCGGACAATGAATAGGAAAGACCAAAGAAGAGTTGACGCTTTTGAACTGTGGTGTTGACGAAGATTATTGAATATACCATGGACTGCCAAAGAAGCGAACAGGTCTGTCTTGGAGGAAGTACAACCAGGATGCTCCTTAGAAGCAAAGATGGTGAGACTGTGTCTCACATACTTTGGACGTCTTTTCAGAGGGATCAGTCCCTGGAGAAGGACATCATGCTTGGTAAAGTAGAGGGCCAGCGAAAAAGAGAAAGACCCTCAGCGAGATGGATTGACACGGTAGCTGCAACAATGGACTCAAGCATAACGATTGTGAGGATGGCTCAGGACCAGGCAGTGTTTTGTTCTGTAGTAGGTGGGGTCGCTATGAGTGGGCACTGACTCAATGGCACCTAACAACAGCAACAACAGAAGTATTCCTGTCTGCCTGACTTCTTCTCTCCCTCCCTCACACTTACAGTGGGCATGTGGTCTGAGCCCTGATTGTGGCACTCATGCTTTTCTTCTGCTAAGTGCTTTTAGTGGGCTTTGCAGAAATGAAGTATACTTTATCTTGTGATTCACCTCCGCAAAATTGTTAGTTGGTGGAATGTAATTTTCCTCAGAATAAATTTCCATAAAATGATTCTGACTTTAATCCTTGGCTGTCCAGAAAAAAAAAATTTTTTTTTTTTTCCACTTGAAACTGTTTACTCCTGTGGTGCTGAATCAGCATTTATTGATTGCCTACTGTGTACCTGGTCTACCTGTATTCACCTAAGATAGTGTGAAGAAGCACTGTTTCTACTTTTAAAGAGCCTTTGATTTAATTTGGGTAGACATGTTGCCAAAGTTTTCCTGGTATTTTCCAAGCAAGGTTTAGCTACCACATAGGCTTTCCTACAGGGAAAAATAGGTTTTGTTGTTAAGTTGTTGTATTGGTTCTTGCTTATTCATTTATCCAAGAAAGAGTTGTTGAGTTTTGTCAGACATTGTGCTAGATACCAAGGATGGTTTGTGATCAAAAGAGATAGAATCCCTGCCCAATCTAGTACACAAGGGTGGAAGTTGATTACGTATGTCGTTCCCAATGAGCCATGCCTGTCATCATTCAAGCTCTAGTGTGGTCTTTCCCCTTAGATCTCAGCTGATGTGTCACTCACTTTGACCACTGGAGTATGGCAGGATTGATGCTGTGCCAGTCTAGGTGCTGGACATACACTTCAAATTCGAAGGTACTTTACCTGAATAAGAAGTCACTGGGTGGTGCAAATAGCTAAGCGCTTGGCTTCTAACCGAAAAGTTGGCTATTTGCATCCACCCAGAGGCATCTTGAAAGAAAGGTCTGGCGATCTACTTTAGAGAGATCACAGCCAATGAAAACCCTATGTAGTACAGTTCTACTGTGAAACACATGGGGTTGCCATGAGTCGGAATCGACTAGGTGGCAACTTTTTTTTTTTTGGTTACTTGAATAGGTATCTGGAGGTTGAAGAAACATTTATTGAGTAGATAAATTTGAAAAGTTATTGAATGTAACATTTAAAATAAGCTGATACTGTGTTTTGACACTTTTAGTCAGGCAATAGTTTTCTTTTTATCTGAATAGGCTTGGTTAGCAAAAGCTTTGTTTCAATACAAAATATGTGCAACTTTACTTATTTTACCCCTTTTTTTTCCTTGAGGCCTAGAGTCTTTCTTTGTGCTTTGAGTTAGAGGTGGGATGGCCGGCTCTGCTATGTTAAGTTTTCCATCTTATCAAAAAGGTGTTTCATAAATTAGATATAACAGTAGATGCCACTCAATAAATATGTTATACATGATAAATATTTTTGTCTGAAATTTCTTTTTCACTTGAGCAATGATTTAAGCTCTCGTTTCTGGTTTTATGAGGTGACACATTTATAATATCATGTAATTGAATGGAGCATGAATGTTGTAAAGCTTCACAGCAGCATCAATCATCAATTCGTCTGCCCCTACTCCTAATCCTGGAGAACTTTCTCTTAATTATATGTATGAATGTGTGTGTGAGTGCACGCTGTGTGTTTGTGTGCCTGTGTATGTGTTGGACATGGGTGGGAGCAAGTAACGCTTTTGACAAAAAGGCTCTGAAGTTACGAATTTTACATGGTTTCAAAATCTGTAAGAATAACTTATTTCGTGGCGAAAAAAGAAGTTTTTCAATGGTTTAAAAAAAAAAAAAAAAAAGAATGTTAAGCTGAGATGTAGTCCAAAGCAATTTCTCTAGTTTTAATGGGAGCTCTTGGGGTTTAAAATAATTGCCTTTTTTAGATTATTCTCTACTTTTATGCAGAAAATACATATGTGTCTAGAATTATGAGAACAGCCATACTCCTTTTCACATGAACCTAAAGGCCACAGGGTACCATGTGTACAGTATTTTCTGGGTTCAGAATCACCAGACCTTCTGGTGAGGACATCGTTTTTATGAAATGTAGCTGTGTGATTAAATTCTCCATTGCAGTAGATATGTTTAAAAAACAAAAAAAATACACTTCCCGCTTCTGCTTGAATTCTATGGGCTGGAGGAACAGTATGAATTCTGCTAATATCCAAGAGATAGGCATAGGGGTTGGTTTATTTAAAGGGCCCATTTTAGCCAAGATTTGCAAGGACCTTGGTGTAGTAAATCAAGATTACTGAAGTCTCCCATCTCAGAGCCTGAGGTTCTGAGCCTTGGAATTCGAGCCTGGCTGGTAAGAGGAGTAATTGAAGAGCAATGATGGGCTTTTTACATTTCCTTGAATCTAAGTTATGTGTTGGTCATTTTCTCTGCGTATCTATTTAATGGTTGTTAAATTAAATTGCTTTCTTTCAAGTGGTGATTTTTATGTTGCTTTTTTTAACCCATCTTTTTTTGCCACTTCATCCCATCATCCACGTGCATGGCTCCAGCACTGGTGTGTGTGTTTGAGACTCAAATGTCTCCAGAGACAAAGGCTTGGGGGAACACCTCTGTCTACCACCCTCCCCCAGAACCTCTTCAGATCTCCCTTGTCTTTAGTGTTTGAGTTTTGCTTTGATGGGCTCACACTAACTAGCTTGAGAAGTTCTGAATCCTTCACCTAGAGAATGGCAGGCTTTGCACCTTTTTAAATACTTAAATGACACAAACTACATTGGTTCATTCAAGGAATGTAAGGGATACCTATTATGTTCCAGGTAATGCTAGAAGTTGGAGTTACAGCAATGTGTCATGGCCACTGCGGTCTGACTGGGGAATTGGGGTGGGGAGAGATTCACTAGGAGAATCTCTGACAAGGCACCCCAGTTAGTAACTTGGAACTTGCTCTCCTCTTGCTCCCATCACACCTAACATCACAGAGCACGGTGTTTTGCTGTTGGGTTTGACTCAGTCTGAACTCAGCACAACCCAACCTGAAGAGCGGAGTTTCAACCTTCCATCTTCAGGAATTTGTTTCCTTCTCACCTCAGACTTCCCTAGAAGACTGATTCTAGAGATCTACTGTCTTGGACCACATGGGCGCAGTGTTAAACCTCCCAGACTCTTTCTTAAGGGGTTTCCACTGACCTTTCTTCCTGCTACTCCCTCATTCACCCATTTGTCAAGTATTAAATGGGCAGCTACTATGTGCCAGACATTAAATTAGGCTCTCAGTTGCATTCTAATTGGACAGTTAATAAACTAATATGTATATGTCAAATAGTTATAATTGCTAAGGAGATAAATAGATCAGGTTAAGGAATGTGGGCGATTGGTATTTTGTATGGGGTGATGGAGAAGGTAGCTTTTGAGCAGAGACCTGAAGGAAGTGAAGGACTAAGTTATGTATTTATCTAGAGCAACACTTATCAACGGGGGCTGATTTTACTCCCTGGGGACATGTCGTAATGTCTGGAAACATTTTTGGTTATCATAATGTGGGGTAGGGGGACCTGTGCTAGTGGTGTCTAGTGGGTAGAGGTAGGGATACTGCTCAGAATCCTTTAATACACAGGACATACCCCACAACAAAGAACTATCTGGTCCAAAATGTCAGTAGTGCTGAGGTTGAGAAACCCAGCTCTAGAAGAAGAGAAGGAATAGCAATGGCAGAAGAAACAGCAACAATTAAAGCAGGAGGACCAGCAAACACCAAAGCACTGATGGGGGCATGCTAGGCAGGTTTGAGGGATAACAAGGAGCTGTGGGTTCCTAGAGAGGAATGAGCAAGGGTAAAGGTGGCAGGAGATGAGAGCAGGAGGTTAGCAGGGGATGAGGCCATGGAGACCTCTGTAGGACATCACAAAGACTTTGGCTTTTATTTAAGGAAATGAGAGGCCACTTAAAGAATCTGAGCCAAGAAGTGACCTGCCCTGACATCCCTCTGGCTGCTGAGTTGAGGATATACCATAAGGGGCAAGAGTGGTAGCCTGGATTATTGTAGTAATCAGGTAAAAAATGGGCCAGGGAGAAGTGGTGCAGGTAGTAAGAGGTTACCAGATTTGGTGCGTATTTTGAAGGTAGAGTCAACACTGAGTATGTAGGATTTAGAGAAAGAAAAGAGCAAAGGATAACCATGGGTTTTGGGCTAGGCAACTGTAAGGAAGGTTGGCATTTACTGAGCTGGGAGAGTCTACAGGTTTGAGAAGGCAGGAAGACTCAAGGGTTGTTTTTTTGATGTGTTTGAGCTGCCTGCTTGGCATCACCATAAATATATTGAGTCGAATATATAAACACGGGTGTGGAATTTAAGGCAGATATCTTCCCTGAAGATTTAAATTTGAGAGTCATCAGCATATAGATAGCAGGTGAAGTCCGAGAGACAGGATGAGGAGTCAAGGGAGTTGAGTGTAAATAGAGAAGAGTCCCAAGGCTGAAAGCCTTATTGAAGTGGAGAGGGCAGGAAGGGAAGTATTAGAGAACTACAAATGCAGAAAACTTTTCTGAGTTGCCTTTCTGTAAAGTGGCACAAAAAATGAGTGGTAGCTGAAGGGAAATGTAGGGCCAAGGGAGTTGGTGGTGATGGTAGCATTGGGAGATAGATATCCAGCAGGTTTCTGTGTAGGTGGGAATGATCTGGTGGATGCAGTACCTCTGGTGGAGTGAGACTTAACACCCAGCAAAGGATTGCTCTTAGATAATAACATGCATATTTCATCCACAATAACTGGAAATAAGAGCCAACAAATAAGGAGGCATTTAGGTTTCTATTTTTAATTGTGGCAAATATATATGTAACACAATATTTGCTATTAAACATTTTTTACATGTGCAATCAGTGACATTAATCACGTTCATTTGTTATTCAACCATCGTCACTATTTCCAAATTTTTCCATCATCCTTAACAGAAGGTCATTGTACACTAAGCTATGAATCCCCCTTTCTTTCTCCCTCCTGCCTGCCCCTGGTAATCACAAATAAACTTAGGTCTCTATACACTTGCTTATTTAAAGTTCATATAAATGGGATCATACAATATTGAAATATCTAGATATTAAGTGAAATAAAAGTTCTGAAGATGGAGAAAGATTATTTTTTGTAGTTGGGTGGCCCTGGAACCTTTTCTAAGAAAGGTGAGATTTGAGCTTGACTTTGAGGAAGTTATATATCAGGCCTAAGTTGAAATCATTTTAAAAAAAGATTTTATTGTGTTTTAGGTGGAAGTTTACAGAACAAATTAGTTTCCCGTTCAACAAATTGTACACAAAGTATTCTATGACATTGGTTGCAATCCCCGCACTGTGTCAATGCTCTCCCCATTTCTGCCCTCGGTTCTCTATTTCCTTTCATCTGATTTTCCTACTCCTTTCTGCCTTCTCACCTATGCTTTTGGGCAAATGTTGCCCTTTTGGTCTTTTATAACTGTTCTATGGAGCATGTTCTTTTAGGTGTTACTGTTTATTTTGTAGGTCTGCCTGTTGCTTGGCTGGAAGGTGATTTCCAGGAATGGCCACAGTTCCAAGTCAGAGCGATGTTATAGGGCCATAGTCTTGGGGTTTCTCCAGTGTCTGTCAGGCCAATAAGTCTGGTCTTTTTTTATGAATTTGATTTTTTGTTCTACATTTTTCTCCCACTCGGCCTGGACCCTCTATTGTGATCCCGGTCAGAGCAGTTGATGGTGGTAGCCAGGCTCCATCTAATTCTTCTGGTCTTGGGGTCATGTAGGCTGTGGTGCATGTGGTCCCTTAGTCCTTTGAACTAATTGCACCCTTGAGTCTTTGGTTTTCTTTACTCTTCTTCACTCTGGACAGGAAGAGACCACTGATTGCATGTTAGATGGCTGCTCAGAAGCTTTTAAGACCCCAGATGCTACTCACCGAAGTAGGATGTAGAACACTGTTTTTATGCACTAGCTTATGCCAATTGAATAGATGTCTCCCGAGTCTCTGGTCCTTAGCCTTCAAGCCTAGTATCTTTGTCCCAGGAGGTGTTTGATTGTGCATAGGAAGTTTCCATGACTGTGCCCCTTGTGTGTTCTATTGTCTATATCAGCATACATGCAACATCTACAAATAAATATGTATGTAGAGATATCCACAGCCTAACCTACATCTGCAGGTGAGTGTGCTCCTTACATCCTCCCACGCCTCTTTAGCATACATATCTACCTGTGTACTTTTCGTAAATTATCGTTTGTTAACACTGTTTTTGCAGGATTGTCTGTGTTCCATAGTAATTGCATAGTTGCCCTTTGTTCTTGTGTTCCTCTCAGTGTCTTCCTTTGCCTTTGTCGTGTTGTGCTGACTTCCGCCATAAAGTGTATTGCCTTTCCCTTCACCAGTATTATTATGCGTCTTCTATTTAGTAATTTACTTTCCCTCCCCCTCCCTTCCTTGGTAACTATTAAAGAATGTTTTCTTCTGTGTGTAAACTTTTCCTTGTTTTTTTATAATAATGGTCTCATACAATATTTTTCCTTTTGTGATAGGCTTATTTCACTCAGCATAATGTCCTCCAAACTCATCCGTGTTGTGAGATGTTTCAAGGAATCTTCACTATTCTTTATCGTTGTGTAGTATTCCCTGGTGTGTATGTACCACAGTTTGTTTATCCATTCATCCGCTGATGGACACTTAAGTTGTTTCCATTTTTTGCTGTTGTGATTAACGTTGCAGTGAAAATGGGTGTGCATATGTGTATTTGTGTCACGGCTCTTACTTCTCTAGGGTATATACCTAGGAGTGGGATTACTGGATCATATGGTATTTCTATTTCTAGCTTTCTAAGGAGGCGCTATATCATTTTCCATAGTGTTTATGAATTTTACATTCCCACCAGCAGTGTATAAGAGTCCAGCTCTCCCTACAACCTCGCCAGCATTTGTCGTTTTCTGTTTTTAGTGCCATTGATGTCGGGATGAGATGGCATTTCATCGTAGATTTAATTTGCATCTCTAATGGCTAATGATTACAAGCATTTCTTCATGTGTTAGCCACCTGAATGTCTTTGGAGAAGTGTCTTCTTGTCCTTTGCCCATTTTTTAATTGTATTGTTTGTCTTTGGTTGTTGAGGTATTAAAGTTTTTATAAATTTTAGAGATTAACCCTTTGTCGGATATGTCATAGCCAAAAATTTTTTCCAGTCTGTAGGTTCTCTTTTTACTCTTTTGGAGAAGTCTTTTGATGAGCATACATGTTTAATTTTTAGGATATTACATTCATCTAGTTTATCTTCTGCTGTTTGTGCATTTTTAGTTATGGTTGGTATACTATTTATGAGGGTTATCCCTATATTTTTTTCCATGACCTTTAGAGTTGTAGGTTTTATATTTGGGTCTTTGATCCATTTTGAGTTACTTTTTGTGTATGGTGTAATATATGGGTCCTGTTTCATTTTTCTACAGATATTCAGTTTTGCCAGCACTATTTTTTAGAGACTGTCTCTTCCCCCATTTAATGGACTTTAGCTTTTGTGGAAGATCCACTATCCTTAAGTGGATGGATTTACTTCTTTGTTCTCAGTTCTATTCCATTGGTTTAGGTGTCTGTTTTTGTACCAGTACCAGGCTGATTTTACTACTGTGGGTGAGTAGTAGATTCTGAGATTAGGAAGTGTGAGGCCTTCTATTTTGTTCTTCTTCAGTAATGCTTTGCTTATCCATGCCTCTTTCATTTCCATATAAAATTTGTCATTAGTTTTCTCATCTCACTAAAGAATGCTGTTGGAATTTGGATCGGGATTATATCTAAAGATCCCTTTGGATAGTATTGACGTTTTCACCATGTTATATCTTCCTATCCATGAGCATGGTATGTTCTTCCATTTATGTAGGTCTTGTTTGTTTTTTTGTAGTAGTGTTTTGTGGATTTCTTTACATCAGTCTTTTACGTCCCTGTTTAGATTTATTCCTAAGTATTTTATTTTTGGGGAGGCTCTTGTTAATGGTATTGTTTTCCCGATTTCCTTTTTGAAATTCTTTTTGTTGGTGTAGAGGAATCTGACTGATTTTTGTATGTTGATCTTATATCCTGCTACTTTGCTGAATCCTTCTATTAGTTCCAGTAGCTTTCTTGTGAAGTCTTTTGGATTTTCTATGTATAGGATCATGTCATCTGCGATTAAGGATAGTTTTACTTCTTCCTTGTCAATTTGAATGCCTTTTACTTCCTTTTCTTGCTTAATTGCTGTAGCTAGGACTTTCAGTACAATCTTAAAAAGGGCACCGTTATCTAGTTCCCATTTTCAGGGGAAATGGTTCAGTCTCTCTCCATTGTGGATCATGTTGGCTGTTGGTTTTGTGTAAATGCCACTTATTGTATTGAGGAATTTTTCTTCTATTTCTATTTTGCTGAGAGTTTTTGTCAGGAGTGGGTGTTGAACTTTATAAATGCCTTTTCTTTATCAATTAAGATAATCATGTGGTTCTTTTCTTTTGCTTTATGTGGTGGGTTATATTGATTGATTTTCTAACATTGAACCATCCTTGCATACCTGGTATGAATCTTACTTGGTCATATTTTTTTGATATGTTGTTGAATTCTATTGGTTAGAAGTGTTTTATTCTGTTTTATTGTGCTTTAGGTGAAAATTTACAGTGCAAATTAGTTTCTTATTCAGAAATTTATACACAAATTGTTTTGTGACATTGGTTGTAATCCTTGCAATGTGTAAGCACTCTCCCCCTTTCCCTTTACACCACAGGTTCCCCATGTCTGTTAATCCAGTTTTCCTGTCCCTTCTTGCCTTCTTGTCTTTGCTTTTGGGCAAGTGTTGCCCATTTGGTCTCCTATACTTGATTGAACTAAAAAGCACATTCCTCACTTGTGTTATTGTTTGTATTATAGACCTGTTCGATCTTGGGCTGAAAGGTGGACTTCGGAAATGGCTTTAGTTCTGAGTTAGGAGGGTGTCTAGGGACCAAAGTCTTGGGGATTATTGGCCAGAATTTTGTTGAGAATTTTTGTGTTTATTCATGAGGGATATTGGTCTATAATTTTTTTTTGTTATTATTATTTTGGTGGTGTCTTTGCCTGGCTTTGCTATCAGGGTTATGCTGGCTTCCTAGAATTAGTTTGGGAGAATTCCTTCCTTTCTGTGCTCAGAAACAGTTTGAGTAATATTGTGGCGAATTCTTCTCTGAATGTTTGGAAGAATTCTCCTGTGAATCTGTCTGGGCCAGGACTTTTTTTAGTTGGAATTTTTTTTTTTATTACCTCATCAGTTTCTTCTTTTGTTATGGGTCTATTCAGACTTTCTGCTTCAGTTTGTGTTAGTTTAGGTAGGTAATGTGTTTCTAGAAATTTTTCCATTTGCTCTAGGTTTTCAAATTTGTTGGAGTACAGTTTTTCATAGTATTCTGTTATGATCCTTTTTATTTCAGTTGGTTCCATTGCAATGTCACCCATCTAATTTCTTATGTAAGTTATTTACATCTTCTCCTGTTTTCCTGTGTCAGTTTGGCCAGTGGTTTGTTGGTTTTATTGATCCTCTCAAAGAACAAGTCTTGTTGGGTTCTTTCTATCGTTTTTCTGTTCTCTGTTTCGTTTTTTTCAGCTCTAATTTTTATTATTTCCTTTTTTCTAGTGACTATGGGCTTCTTTTGCTGTTCTTTCTGTTTGTTCAAGTTGGAAGGTTAATGCTTTGATTTTTTGCCCTTTCTTCTTTTTTGATGTGTACGTTTATAGCTGTAAGTTGCCCTCTGAATACTGCTTTTGCTGTGTCCTAGAAGTTTTTGTATGTTGTGTTTTCATTTTTGTTTGATTCTAGGAATTTTTTGATTTCATCTTTGTTTCTTCACTTAGCCAGTGGTTTTTGAGCAAGGTGTTATTCAGTTTCCATATATTTGATATTTTTTTCCTTGCTCTTCCTGTTATTGGTTTCTACTTTTATAGTGTTACGGTTTGTGAAAATGGTTTGTCTTATTTCAGTGTTTTTGAATTTATTGAGGGTTGCTTTGTGGCCTAAAATGTGGTCTATTCCGCAGAGTGTTCCATGTGCATTGGAAAAGAATGTGTACTTTGCTGTTGTTGGGTGGAGTGTTCAGTGTATGTCTGTGAGGTCTAGTTGGTTTATTGTGGTATTTATATCTTCTGTATCTTTGTTGAGTTTCTAGTTCTGTCCTTTACCGAAAGTGATGTGTTAAAATCTCCTACTATTGTTGTGAAATTGTCTATTTCTCTTTTCAGTGCTATTAGAGTTTATGTATTTTGGAACCTTGTCATTGGGTACACATGTATTTATTATGGTTATGTCTTCTTGGTGGATTGACCCTTTAATCATTATATAATGTTATTTGTATTTTATGATGGATTTTGCCTTAAAGTCTATTTTGTCAAAATTAATATTGCCATACCTGCTCTTTTCTGGTTATTTTTGCTTTATATGTATATATTTTCCACCCTTTGAGTTTTAGTTTATGTATATCTTTGTGTCTGAGGTGTGTCTCTTGTAGACAACATATTGGTGGGTCATGTTTTTTTAATTCATTCTGCCATTGTCTGTGTCTTTACTGGCTAATTTAATCCATTTACATTTAGTGTGATTATTGATAGATATGAGTTCACTGCTTCCATTTTATTATGCTTTTTTTTTTCTGTGTGTGTGAGATGTTGACAGTTTCTTTGTTCTGCTTAATTTTTTGTGCTATGTTCTTTTTGTTTGTGGATTTTGTTTTTTCATTGTTGATTTAGTGTTTACTAGGTCTTTATGTTTTCCTTTTTTATTTTGATGAGTAGGTTTGTTAATTTTCTTTGTGATTACTGTAATATTCAGCTTTGTCATCCTAAATTTAAATCAGTCTTTTATTTTTTGATATTGCCTTGACTTCCTCTCCATATGGAAGTTCTGTAACTATACCATTTATTACATTTTTTATATTGAACTTGTCATCTTTTACAGATTGACATTTCTGCTTCCATGTTTTCACTCTTTTAGCATTGTTTTGTTTGTGATAATTTTTTATCTGGGTTGGTATCCAGCTGATGCTGCCATGTGTCTTAATCTCAGGTTGTTGCCTTTTGTTAATCGTTTTCTGTCTGTAGGACTCCCTTTAATATTTCTTGTAAAGTTGTTCTGGCTTTTACAAATTCCCTTAATTTCTGTTTATCTGGAAATATCCTAATTTTGCCATCATATTTGAGGGACAATTTTTCTGGATATATAATTCTAGATTGGCAATTTTTTTCTTTCAAATTTTTATATATTTCATCCCATTGCCTCGAAGCTTGCATGAGTTCTGCTGAGAAGTAAGAGCTTATTCTTATTGGTTCCTCTTTGTAGGTGATCTCTCAGTTTTCCCTAGGTGCTCTCAAGAGCTTTTCTTAGGCTTTGGTTTTGGAGAGTTTAATATTTCTTGGTGATTTCCATTTGAGATCTGTCCTGTATAGTGTTCATTGCACTTCTTGGATGGATACCTTCTTGCTTTTCATAATATTAGGGATATTTTCTGCTAGCAAATCTTCAAATATTCTCTCTGTGCTTTTTATTGTTTCCTCTTGTTCTGGGATTCCGATCACATGTAGATTATTGCTCTTGATAGTGTCCCACATAACTCTTAGGGTTTCCTCATTTTTCTTCCCTCTTTTTTCTGATTGTTCCTCAAACAAGTTAATATCAAGGGATTTGTCCTCTTATTCGCTAATTCTGCCTTCCTTTGGTTCAATTCTGCTCCTATGTCTTTCTACTGAGTTTTCTATTTCTGAAATTTTGTTGTTAATCTGGATTTCTGATTGCTGTTTTTGCATGGTTTCTAATTGTCTATTTATTTCATCGTTTTGTTCTTGTATTGTTTTCCTGAATTCTTTCTAGTCTTTTGTCTGTGCATTCCTTCATTTTGTCTGTGTTTTCCTTGGTTTTGTGTGTGTTTTCCTTGATGTCTTTCTTGATCTTGCAGAGGGCTGTATATATAAGTCTTTTGAACTTCTTATCCTGCAGTTCGATTACATCTTCTTCCTTCTGATTCTTTATTTTGGATATTTGCTGGAGCCGTCTTGTCCTGCATCTTCAGGTGATTTGATATTGTCTGTTGTCTCTGAAGCATTAAAGTATTATTATATTTATTTACTAATTGTGTATTTGTTTGCTGCATCCTGATTTTTTGTTTCATTTTAATCTGGGCAGGTAGTGCTGGCGTGCCACTCTGGTCGGTAGTCTGGCGGCACTTGAGCACTTGCCCTGTTTCCGAGTGGGTGTGGCAGTGGCTTGATATGTGGTCTCTGGTCTGTTCACTGGTCTTGTTGGGTGGCTGAGGACAGTCTAGTTGGGGTTGGCCACTGTCTGTCATAGGTCTGATGGTGTTGGAGCAGGGAGTGGCCCTCACCGAGTGAGTGGGGTGGTAGGTGTGGGTGTGTTGTGTGAGTAGGGGTGTGGCCATCACTGCTAGCTGGGTGTGGGGGTGTGGTGAGGGGGTAGGTGCACACACGTTTGCCCTGGCTCCACCTGATGCGAGGCAGGGGGAGAAAGGAAAGCAGTGGGCACATGTATGTGCAGTCTCGCTGCCAGTGCCTCTCCCTGGACCAGGGGAGGGAGCAGGAGCGATGATGGGGCACTTGAGGTTGTGATATGCAAGGGGAGTGGAGAGGGAGCAGTGACAGGTGTGTGCACAGCCGCACCACTAGCACCCTTTGCTTGGAGGGTGGGAGCGAGCAGTAGGCAGGCATGCACATGGTTGCAATTCCTGTGCCTCTTGCTGGGCGAGGGGGCACGGCGGGCATGTGCAGGGTGGCACCGCCTGCAGCTCTCACTGGACAGGTGGAGAGGGAGGGAGCAGCAAGAGGGCAGGTGCATAGCCGCAACGCTGGTACCTCTTACTGGGGGAGTGGAGGGTGGAGGGAGCAGTAGGTAGTCTCGCGCACAGTTGCAGCACCAGCGCCACTCACCAGGCAGGGGGCACGGGGAGTGGCAATAGGAGGGTGCCTACTGCCTTTAATCAGATGATCAGAGGGAGGTGATAGTTGGGGTCTGATGGGGGATGTTATGTTATGATCCCCTGTCAAATGAGGTGTCCTGGGTGAGGGGTCCCCTGCTGCTTCCGACCAGGAAGGTGGGGGTGGGTGGAGTGGACTCCTCCGGTTATTGGATATGAGTACTCAGGCCCTTCCCATCCACCGCAGCCAGCAGTCGGGACCTGCTCCTGACTAAGCGGAGGGGGTCTGTTTGGGTGGGAGACCTCCCGCCGCCACTTCGCATCTCCACTGCTTCGTGTGCACCACTCACCCCTGAGGTCAGGGCACGTCTCCTGTGTGTATCTGGTTCTGGATCTCAGCTCTTTCCCTGCTGTTGTTTCTCCCCAAGTACGTCTATATGGTTTCTCTGTCTCTTATGGGAATGTTGTGGGGTTGCCTCCGTGTATTCCTCCTCTGTGCTTGCTTCTGGCTTTGTCTTAAAATGGCCACATTGAGCCAGAGTGGTTGGTAGAGCCCCTCTGTTTTGTGATGCTCCTTGCTTGCTGCATTCATTCAGTTTTTCCTTCCAGTCAGGTTTGAGTCAATTCTTTATCCTTCCTTTTTGAAGATCAGGATTCCAAGGTTGTTGTCTGCATTTATTTCACTTAGTTTTTCATGTCTTTGCTGTAAAGGATAAAATTCATTTTTATATTGAGCTTTTTATGTGTTCCAACTTCACTTTGCCTACCACAAGTGAGGATTTGGACATGTAGTTTAAGGCCCACTTTTTGGATGAGAAATAATAAAATATTATTCATTTTGACAGTCTAAAGAATACCTAATATGAAATTATCTTTCTCCAAAGTAACCTTTTTCTTTGCTTTTCTTTTCCTCTTAATTTCAGGAACAAACTCTAGCCCTTAGGAAAGAAGGGATTGGAGTTGTTCTAGATTCTGAACTGCCGCATTTGATTGGCATTGATGATGACCTTCTGAGTACTGGAATCATCTTATATCACTTGAAGGTAGAAACTGCTTACATGGAACATTCTAATTTCGTTTCCAGTTTTTTTCTTAAGACATTAGCAAGGTTTATTATAATACTGTATGGCCATGAACACAACTACTAAAGAATATATAACAAATTATTGAGCCCTTTGAGGATTTTCAACAGTTAATTGGGAGTCTCTGGAGTTAAAAGTTTCCATGTTTATGTAGTTTTAAAGATACATGATGGTCCATTTACTTCTATTTTGTAGAATCAGTAAGAGGGAGGCAAGGAACAAATAGGCAGGCTGAGGAAGATAAGATATAAGCACCTAGAACTGAGATTTGTTATACAGTTTCCCAGCCCTTAGTGGTAATTATAAAATTGTGCCTCCTGCCTCCATCATTGGGCTTGGTTCTGAGCAAGCTATTTGTGTCAAGACAGCAGAATTGCACATCAGTAGCAATTATTGCCTCTGTGACCTTAACTTCTGTATCCTCCCTCTGATCCATGACTTAAAATGAGAATGGTACTGCACTTGTATTTTGTGGGCTTTCGTAAATTATGTCTTTAGACATAAGGAAACCCCTGGCCACTGGAGAGCAAACTCATCAGAACGGATAGGGGAACATCAGTGAGATTACTGTCATGAGCAAGTTACTGATGAATGCCAAAATAGGGGCTGTTGTTGAGCAATAAGCATCGGGAGTTCGATCTCATTTTCCAGACAACACGAGGTATTGTTAACAGAGCTTCAGTGAATTCTAATTACACGCAGACTGTGGCCTGCCCGGGTCATTGCTCACCCCATCAATCACCAGGTTGCTTGGTCTTAAATGAAAAATGGTGAAACAAGCCGTTTCTCCTGTTCATACTAATAAATTTTATTTGACTTTTCTTCCCAGGAGGGCCAGACATTTGTTGGTAGAGAAGATGCTTCAACAGAACAAGATATTGGTAAGAATCTTTGTTAGTCATCTCTTTCCAATGACTTTTTAAAAATCATATTCAATAAAAAGTCTTCTTTTGAATGACTGACATTGAAGCATTGTAGAAAACTTTTTTCAAATAAAATATTGATCGTTATATATGTTTCTGTAATTTTGAACACAACTCAAATGAATAACACAGAACAATTAGTTTCATGAATAAAATGGAACTGTGAACCCTTTTGTCTCATCCCTGTGTATATTCTATTCCCTGTCACCTCTTTCAAGAGTACAGTTATTTAAATCACTGTAGTATACTTGTCATAATGGGACAATGATTGATGGAAATATGACAACAGACACAGGTAAAGGATATAAGCCCTTTTTGATGGGAAGGATATAGACACTTATCTGTCCAAAGATGACTACGGAAAGTATGAGGCAACACAGCACACACCCAGATGGGGGCACAGATGGATTTTTTTCTTGAAAATCTTTATGAGGTACACAGATAACCAGTGACTCAGCCTGAGCTGTATAAGGTCCTGCTTACAATCACCCTGGAGGCCATCCTTGGTGGTGGTGGTCCTGTGTGTATGTGTGGGTGGCAGGGTGGGGATGACAGGGCTAGGAATTATATCTTCCCAGCTGTTTCCAGAGTTGCTGGCTGTAAACCTGCTTCCTTTCCAAGTACAAGTCAATGATCAAGCCAACCCCAGCATATTCCTACTTGTATTTACTATTTACTGTGAGACTGGGAGAGCTGAAAGCCAGTTCCCAGAAGTCCTCAGGTTCCACTGTTTTTGAGTAGAAGTAGGCTTCAGGCCTCTTCATCTAATCATTGAATTGTGTGTTTGACCTTTGGTGTAGCTATCAATGGTGTAGAAGTGGTAAGAATACACATGTTCTGTGAACAGAGAAGTTCAGTAGCACAATTCTTCAGAGACAGTAGGAGCTATCTGGGCTTAACACCTAAGAAGCTGTCCAAGAACTGTGCTCAAAATGGTATAAGTTTACTTGACTGTTTACTTGTCTAAGCCACCCTCAAGCAAGAATAACCCAGGATGGTCATACATGCTAATATAAATGCAAGCAAGCACATGCTCTCTGAGAGGTTTGTGGAAGTCAAGTTCTCTCAGAATTGGCAGAGGCTGCCGCAGTGTGCATCCTTGTACAGCTTCTGGAAACTTCCTTGGCTCTCTCAAGATCTGTGCCACACCAAGCTTACCTTTGGTTTCTGCTCCTTGAACACAGTGGCTCTAAGTGTGGAGGTCATGGTAAGTCCTTGATCCATGGAGCACTTTTGCCACATATATTTCTCTCTGGCCTCTAGTGGCTAATGGAGCAGATGTTATTTAATATCAAACAGATTGATTGACTCAGTGGCAATCAGTGAAGACAAGTTACTGAACTATTTTCTCCATGAAGATGAAATAAATTAACATCCCATAACTTATTTCCTTAAACAGGTGATGTCCAGATCCTTTGTAATAACATTCAAGGGATGCTTCCAGTTGTATCAGTTCATGCTGTTAACTTCTAAAATTCATTTTTTCTCACTGAACATAAGTGTTTACTTCATAGTACTTTTATGAAAGGAAAGCGTATTTACCAAAAAAAAAAAAAAGGTTTGGAGTCATTGTAGCAGATCTCAAAGAAAAAAAATCTTTTTTTTCTTTTTTGTTTTCTGTCTTAGTTCTTCATGGCCTTGATTTGGAGAGTGAGCACTGCATTTTTGAAAATATTGGAGGGACAGTGACTCTGATACCCCTGAGTGGATCTCAGTGCTCCGTGAATGGTGTTCAGATCATGGAGGCCACACACCTAAATCAAGGTATCTGGTTTTTGGTTTCCACGGTTCTTTGTATGTGTTGTTGCTAGAAGATAAGTTAGAGTAGGCAATGGGGGAAAATATGTGTCTTGGTCATCTAGTGCTGCTACAACAGAAATACCACAAGTGGATGGTTTTAACAAAGAGAAATTTATTTCCTTATAGTAAAGTAGGCTAAAAGTCCGAATTCAGGGTGTCAGCTCTAGGGGAAGGCTTTCTCTCTCTGTCCGGCTTCTCATCAATGTTCCCCCGGACTAGGAGCTTCTCCGCGTGGGGACCCCGGGTCCAAAGGACATGCTCTACTCCTGGCCTGCTTTCTTGGTGGTATGAGGTCCCCCTCGTCTCTCTGCTTACTTCTGTCTTTTATATGTCAAGAGATTGCCTCGGAACACCATCCAGTCTTGTAGATTGAGTCCTGGCTCACTAACACAATTGCCGCCCATCCTCCCTCATTAACGTCATAGAGGCAGGATTTATAACATATAAGAAAATCACACAATACCAGGAATCATGGCCCAGACAAACTGATACACATATTTTTGGGGGGACATAATTCAATCCATGACAATAATTAATTACAGATAAAAAGGGTGCAGACTATTTGCTTCACTATGCTGTTTACTCTTTTGCTGAAGGGCTTCTTTGTAATACACATTTCCTTGTTGAATTAAATTTGAACAACAACAAAAAAAACTCATTGCCGTCGAGTAGATTCCAACTCATAGTGACCCTATAGGATAGAGTAGAACTGCTCCTTAGGGTTTCCAAGGAGCAACTGGTGGATTCGAACTACTGACCTTTTGGTTAGCAGCCGAGCTCTTAACCACTGTGCCACCAGAGCTCCACAGAACTGCCCCAGAGGGTTTACAATGAGTGGCTGTGGATTCAAGCTGCCAACCTTTTGGTTAGCAGCCAAGCTGTGAACCACTACACCACCAGGGCTTCCATATATGTAATTGTCATAAGTTATTGCTGTTATGTAAATATGACATTAAAGGAATGCTTTTTAAGTTAAAAAGTATCCTTCAAATGCAAAACCTTAGCACAATAGTTTCCTTTAATAATTTTATTTCCATTATTTATATTCTTTTTATGAATAGTTACACGTATAGGCTCTGACGTTGTATCTTTGAGATAATTTCAGTATTATAGAAAAGTTACAAGAGTAGTAAAATGATCTTTTTAATTTCAGAGCCATTTGAAAGTAAATTACTATCATGGCACCCTATTACCTCTGAACACTTTAGTGTGTGTTTCCTTCCAGCAGTGTATTCCCTTTGTATCCACTATACAACTGTATTAGTGTCCTAGGGCTGCTGTAACAAAATCACTGCCAAGTAGGTGGCTTCAAACAACAGAAACTTATTCTCTCACAGTTCTGATGTCTAGAAGTCCAGATTCAGTGTGTTGGTAAGGCCATGCTCTCTGAAAGCTCTTGGGAGAGATCGTTTCTTTTCTTTCCCAGCTTCTGGTAGTCCCAGGCCTTCCTTGGCGTGTAGGTGCATCTTCACATGGCTGTTTTCCCTCTGTATGTCTGTCTCTTTCCTCTTCCTTTAAGGGCACCAGTCATACAGATATTAGAGCCCACCCTAGTGACCTTATCTTAACTAATTACATCTGCAATAACCATGTTTCCAAATAAGGTCACATTCATAGGTGCTTAGGGTTAGGACTTGGACATATTTTTTTCCGGACATAATTCAATCCCTAACCGCAACCATTTAAATTAATTGATATATTCCTACCGTCCAATCCTGAAACCCCAATCAAATTTCACTATTCGTCCCAACAGGATGAATAGTCTAATATAGGTCTAATAGTCAGTCTAGCATCATGTGTTACATTTGGTTGCCATAGCTCTTTAGTCCCAGTCTGGAGGAGTCCCTTTGTATTCCCTTGACTTTTATGATTTTAACACCTTGGAAAACTGCAGGTCAGATAGTGTTGTAGAGTGTGCCTCAATTTGGATTTATCTGATGTTTCCTCATAATTAGATTAAGGTTAAGTATTTTTAGTAGGAATTTTAAAGAAATGATGCTATGTTTTTTTATATCCTGCCAGGGGTTACACAATTTCTGTTTGTTCCATTACTGATAATGTTCACTTTGATCCCTTCTTATGGTGGTGCCTGCCAGGCTTCTCCCCTGCAAAATTACTCTTTCCCCTTTCTTATTAATAAGTATATTGGGAAGGAACTTTGAGATCATAAATATGCCATTCTGTATCATACTTCTACTCATTCGTTTTAGCATCCATTGATATTTTTGGCCAAATTAGTTATTATTCTGATCCTTGCCAAATGGTGATTTTCTTATATCATTATTCCTTCTGCGTTTGTTAGTTGGCTTTCTGCTGTAAGAAAGAGCTTTCTTTTCCTGCCAATTATTTCTTTCATTACCTTATTTAAATCAATAGGTGCACACAACTTGCTGTTTTATTCGGTAGGATTTAGTCCTTTAATCATTATTTATTTTGATGCTCAAATTGTCCCGTTTGGCCAGTGGGACTTCCTTCAGGCTGACTTCTGGATGGTTTTGGTTTGTTTCCATCATTCTATGAACACTTTTTTTTTTCTGACACAAGGTATTCCAGGCTTATCTTAATACTTTCCTGGAATCAGCCATTTCTCCATGGAGTGCTGACTCCTTTTAGTGGAGAATGGTATTTATTTAGAAGCCAAGACCTGGGTACGAAGTGGAGCACTGATCTCTCAGGCCCACTTCAAGGAGAGAGTTAGGGATAATGTGCACATGTGTGTATGTGTGTGTGTAAAACATTTACAACTATGTTTATTTCTATAACTATCTTGGCCACCATTTATCTATCAGTTTGTCGTGCTGTGGTGGCTCACATGTTGCTGTGATACTGGAAGCTATACCACCAGTATTTTAAATACCAGCAGGGTCACCAATGGCGGACCGGTTTCAGTGGAGCTTCCAGACTAAGGCAGGCTAGGAAGAAGGACCCGGCAATCTACTTCTGAAAAAATAAAAATTAGCCAGTGAAAACCTTATGGATAGCAGCAGAACGTTGTCTGATATAGTGCCGGCAGATAAGCCCACAGGTTGGAAGGCACTAAAAATAACTGGAGAAGACCTGCCTCCTCAAAGTTGAGTCGATGTTAATGACATGGATGGAGTAAAGCTTTAGGGACCTTCTTTTGCTGATGTGGCATGACTCAAAATGAAAAGAAACAGCTGTAAAAGTCTGTTAGTACTCAGAATGTACAAAGTATGAATCAAGGAAAATTGAAAGTCGTCAAAATGAAAGGGATTGTTGGAAGATCGATATTCTAGACATTAGTGAGCTGAAATGGACTGGCATTGGCCATTTTGAATTGGACAGTCATATGGTTTATTGTGCTGGGAATGACAAACTGAAGAGGAAAATCACATTCATTGTCAAAAAGAACATTTCAAGATCTATACTGAAGTAAAACACTGTCAGTGATAGGATAACGTTTATACACTGATGAGGAAGACCAGTTAATATGACTGTTATTCAAATTTACATACCAGCCACTAATACGAAAGAGGAGAAATTGAAGATTTTTTTACCAACTTTTGCAGTCTGAAATTGATTAAACATGCAATCAAGATGCACTGATAATTGCTGGTGATTGGAATGCAAAAGTTAGAAACGAAGAAGGATCGGTAGTTGGAAAATATGGCCTTGGTGATAGAAATGACGCGGGAGATCGCATGATACAGTTTTACAAGACCAACAGCTTGTTCATTGGAAATACCTTTTTTCAGCAACTTAAACGATAACTATACACATGGACCTTCCCAGATGGAATGTACAGGAATCAGATGGACTACATACGTGGAAAGAGACGATGGAGAAGCTCAATATCATTAGTCAGAACAAGGCCAGAAGCAGATTGCAGAACAGACCATCTGTTGCTCTTATGCAAGTTCACATTGAGGCTCAAAAAAATTAAAGCAAGTCCATGAGAGCCAAACTGTGACCTTGAGTATATTCCACCTGAATTTAAAAACCATCTCAAGAATAGATTTGACGTGTTGAATACTGTCATGGATTGAATTGTGTCTCCCAAAAATATGTGTATTAATTCGGGTAGGCCATGATTCCTAGTATTGTATGATTGTCTACCGTTTTGTCATCTGATATGATTTTTCCTATGTATTGTAAATCCTATCACTATGATGTTAATGAGATGGGACTATTGGCAGTTATGTTGATGAGCTCTACAAGATTAGACTGTGTCTTAAGCCAGTCTTTTTTGAGATATAAAACAGAGAAGTGAGAAGAGAGATATGGGAACCTCATACCACCAAGAAAGCAGCACCAGAGGCAGAGTGTGTCCTTTGGACCTGGGGTTCCTGTGCAGAGAAGCTCCTAGATGAAGGGAAGGTTGATGACAAGGACCTTCCTCCAGAGCTAACAGAGAGAGAAAGCCTTCCCCTGGAGCTGGTACCCTGAATCTGGACTTGTAGCCTACTAGATAGTGAGAGAATGAATTTCTCTTTGTTAAAGCCATCTACTTGTGTTATTTCTGTTATAGCAACACTAGGTGACTAAGACAAATACTAATGACCAAAGAACCAGAAGAGTTGTGGGATGACATCAAGGACGTTATGCATGAAGAAAGCAAAATGTCATTAAAAAGACAGGAAAGAAGAACAACTAAGAAGAAACTCAGGAAAGATACAGAAGACCTAAAGGGCA